>NW_026871374.1:0-214373 GCF_028564815.1 Eubalaena glacialis | reverse complement strand
GAGTGGAATGAGCCAGGACAAACCCCCATAAGTTTTAGCCTCCTTAATTCTTGTTTGTGTCTGTAAGTTGTAGTTTTTCTCATAAGAGCAAGTTTGATTGAAAAATGTCTTTGGTTCTAGGTGTACAGAATCTTGTTCATTTACACATATACATATATCTATTGATCTTTGGGTCCTTTTCCATGTAGGTTATTACAGAGTGTTGAGTAGACCACTCTTGGTATTCCATAGGTGTTTGGGGATGATATATTTTATATGTATTAGTATATGTTTGTTAACCCCAATATCCTAATTTATCCATTCCTCACACCTTTTCTTTGGCTTAACCTTAAGTTTGTCTTCTCAATCTGAGATTGTCTTTCTCTGGGGAAATATGTTCATTTTTACGTATTTTCAGATAACATAAGTGATATCCTAGGATATTTGTCTTTGGCATTGTGACTTACTACATGTTGTGTGATTATTTCTAGGCTCATGTGTGGTGCTGCCTGTGCCATTCTTTTATTTTTTTTCGTGAGTAATATTCCAGTCTGTCCATATACCACTTCTTCATTGTCCATTCATCTGTTTATGGACCTTTTTTTTGCTTCCATGTCTTGGCTATTTCAATATTGCTGCAGTGCACATTTGCCTGCCTCTGTCTTTCCGATTCTGGTGGTCTTAGGTTATAGGCCCAAAAGGTGCCCTGCCGCATCATATGGTAGCTCAGTTTTTCCCTGTTAAAGCAGCTCCATTCAGTGTTCTTTAGTGCTGTTACCACTTTACATCCCACCAGCAGCTAGAAGGTACACAGTTGTCTAAAATCCCTTCAGCGTTTATAGTTTGTAGACTTTTTGCTGGTGGTCATTTGACTGGTGTGAGCTGAAATCTTTTTGGAGGTTGGAGTTGCATGTGGCTACTAATTCCTTATACTGAGCTTTAGGCATGTCCTGTTTTTTCTTTTCCTTTTTTTTTAAAGAGTGAGTACAACTTCCCTCTTCACATTGACTTCTTGAAAAATTTGTCATGTGTTGAATTTTCTTGCCTATTCCCTACCCCAGGGTATTTTTTGAGGGTAGGTGTCATTTACAGCCCTGCAGTCCTTGTGTCTCTTAAGCAACCATTAGCACTGGATTTAAAGCTGCTGTTGTGGGAAACAGCCACAAGGCGGCAGCATTATTACGTTCTCAACTCTTGTTACTAGGGCAACAGAGTCTTCCTGGAGGTAGTGTTCCGAGGTTGTAAATTAGAGTGGAACGTGCTGGGACAAGCCCCCAGAAGTTTATGTCTCCTTACTTAGGTTTGTTTTTTAAAGTTAATTTCTATTTCTCACCAGAGTAAATTTGATTAGAATGTTGTGATTGTCTGGCTGTACAGAATCTGCTCAATGATTCATACATATGTCTGTTCATTTTCGGAGCCTGTTACCATGTATGTTATTACGGAATGTTGAGTAGACCTCCCTTGCTATTTGGTAGGTGTTTTGTCATTATATATTTTATATGTATTGGTGATTATATAATTCATATAGTTTATATGTTATGTGTTTATATACATTTCACATACATTAGTATATGTATGTTAGCCCCATAATCCTAATTTATCCATCCTCCCACCTTTCATTTTGGTTACCCGTTAGTTTGTTTTATAAGTCTGTGAGTGTCTTTTTTGGTGGAAATATGTTCATTGGTAGCAATCTTAGGATAACATGTATAAATGATATCATAGGATATTTGTCATTCCCTTTTGACCTACTTAACCTAATATGATTATTTCTAGGCTCATCTGTAGTCCTGAAAACGGCATTGTTCATTTTTTTCCCGAAGCTACCATTCCATTCGGTACGTATACCACTTCTTCTTTGTCCATTTATCTGTTGATGGACATTTTGTTTGCTTGCATGTCTTGGCTATTGTAAATATTGCTGCAGTGCATGTTTGCCTGTCTGTGCCTTTCCGATTCTGAACTTCTTAGGGTATAGGCCCATTAGGGGATATGCCGCATCATATGGTAGCTCAGTTTTTATCTTTTAAATACAGCTCCATTCTGTTCTCATGACTAGCTCTTACCAGTTTACATCCAACCAACAGCATATTGGGTATGCCTTTCTCCACTAACCTGTCAGCATTCATTGTTTGTAGAATGTTACGGATGGCATTTTGAATATTGGGTGGCGAAATCTGTTTGTAGTTTGGATTTGCATCCAACCAATAATTCCTGATATTGAGCTTTTATCCATGTTCTTCTGTTTTTCAAATCACAGAGTGAGTAACACTTACCTCTTCCAACTGTTTTCTTGAAAAGCTTTCCGTGTTGTGAACTTTCTCGGCCATTTCCTACCTCAGGATATTTTTGAGGGCATGAGTCATTTACAGCCCTGCCGTCCTTGTGAATATTAGTGACCATTAGCAGTAGATTTAAAGCTGCTGTTTGAGGAAACGGCCTTAGGGTGGCAGCATTTCTACGTTGCCAAGTCTGCTTGCTAGGGAAACAGAACCTTGCAGCAAGTTGTGCTTTTAGGTTGCAGATTAGAGTGGAATGAGCCAGGACAAACCCCCATAAGTTTTAGCCTCCTTAATTCTTGTTTGTGTCTGTAAGTTGTAGTTTTTCTCATAAGAGCAAGTTTGATTGAAAAATGTCTTTGGTTCTAGGTGTACAGAATCTTGTTCATTTACACATATACATATATCTATTGATCTTTGGGTCCTTTTCCATGTAGGTTATTACAGAGTGTTGAGTAGACCACTCTTGGTATTCCATAGGTGTTTGGGGATGATATATTTTATATGTATTAGTATATGTTTGTTAACCCCAATATCCTAATTTATCCATTCCTCACACCTTTTCTTTGGCTTAACCTTAAGTTTGTCTTCTCAATCTGAGATTGTCTTTATCTGGGGAAATATGTTCATTTTTACGTATTTTCAGATAACATAAGTGATATCCTAGGATATTTGTCTTTGGCATTGTGACTTACTACACGTTGTGTGATTATTTCTAGGCTCATGTGTGGTGCTGCCTGTGCCATTCTTTTATTTTTTTTCGTGAGTAATATTCCAGTCTGTCCATATACCACTTCTTCATTGTCCATTCATCTGTTTATGGACCTTTTTTTTGCTTCCATGTCTTGGCTATTTCAATATTGCTGCAGTGCACATTTGCCTGCCTCTGTCTTTCCGATTCTGGTGGTCTTAGGTTATAGGCCCAAAAGGTGCCCTGCCGCATCATATGGTAGCTCAGTTTTTCCCTGTTAAAGCAGCTCCATTCAGTGTTCTTTAGTGCTGTTACCACTTTACATCCCACCAGCAGCTAGAAGGTACACAGTTGTCTAAAATCCCTTCAGCGTTTATAGTTTGTAGACTTTTTGCTGGTGGTCATTTGACTGGTGTGAGCTGAAATCTTTTTGGAGGTTGGAGTTGCATGTGGCTACTAATTCCTTATACTGAGCTTTAGGCATGTCCTGTTTTTTCTTTTCCTTTTTTTTTAAAGAGTGAGTACAACTTCCCTCTTCACATTGACTTCTTGAAAAATTTGTCATGTGTTGAATTTTCTTGCCTATTCCCTACCCCAGGGTATTTTTTGAGGGTAGGTGTCATTTACAGCCCTGCAGTCCTTGTGTCTCTTAAGCAACCATTAGCACTGGATTTAAAGCTGCTGTTGTGGGAAACAGCCACAAGGCGGCAGCATTATTACGTTCTCAACTCTTGTTACTAGGGCAACAGAGTCTTCCTGGAGGTAGTGTTCCGAGGTTGTAAATTAGAGTGGAACGTGCTGGGACAAGCCCCCAGAAGTTTATGTCTCCTTACTTAGGTTTGTTTTTTAAAGTTAATTTCTATTTCTCACCAGAGTAAATTTGATTAGAATGTTGTGATTGTCTGGCTGTACAGAATCTGCTCAATGATTCATACATATGTCTGTTCATTTTCGGAGCCTGTTACCATGTATGTTATTACGGAATGTTGAGTAGACCTCCCTTGCTATTTGGTAGGTGTTTTGTCATTATATATTTTATATGTATTGGTGATTATATAATTCATATAGTTTATATGTTATGTGTTTATATACATTTCACATACATTAGTATATGTATGTTAGCCCCATAATCCTAATTTATCCATCCTCCCACCTTTCATTTTGGTTACCCGTTAGTTTGTTTTATAAGTCTGTGAGTGTCTTTTTTGGTGGAAATATGTTCATTGGTAGCAATCTTAGGATAACATGTATAAATGATATCATAGGATATTTGTCATTCCCTTTTGACCTACTTAACCTAATATGATTATTTCTAGGCTCATCTGTAGTCCTGAAAACGGCATTGTTCATTTTTTTCCCGAAGCTACCATTCCATTCGGTACGTATACCACTTCTTCTTTGTCCATTTATCTGTTGATGGACATTTTGTTTGCTTCCATGTCTTGGCTATTTCAATATTGCTGCAGTGCACATTTGCCTGCCTCTGTCTTTCCGATTCTGGTGGTCTTAGATTATAGGCCCAAAAGGTGCCCTGCCGGATCATATGGTAGTTCAGTTTTTCCCTGTTAAAGCAGCTCCATTCAGTGTTCGTTAGTGCTGTTACCACTTAGATCCCAGCAGCAGCTAGAAGGTACAGAGTTGTCTAAAATCCCTTCAGCGTTTATAGTTTGTAGACTTTTTGCTGATGGTCATTTGACTGGTGTGAGCTGAAACCTCTTTGGAGGTTGGAGTTGCATATGGCTACTAATTCCTTATACTGAGCTTTAGGTATGTCTTGTTTTTTTCTTTACCTTTTTTTTTAAAAGAGTGAGTACAACTTCCCTCTTCACATTGACTTCTTGAAAAATTTGTTATGTGTTGAATCTTCTTGCCTATTCCCTACCCCAGGGCATTTTTTGAGGGCAGGTGTTCTTTACCGCCCTGCAGTCCTTGTGACTCTTAAGCAACCATTAGCACTGGACTTAAAGCTGCTGTTGTGGGAAACAGCCACAAGGCGGCAGCATTATTCTGTTCTCAACTCTTGTTAATAGGGCAGCAGAGTCTTCCTGGAGGTAGTGTTCCGAGGTTGTAAATTAGAGTGGAACATGCTGGGACAAGCCCCCGAAGTTTATGTCTCCTTACTTAGGTTTGTTTTTTAAAGTTAATTTCTATTTCTTATCGGAGTAAATTTGATTAGAGTGTTGTGATTGTCTGGCTGTACAGAATCTGCTCAATGATTCATACATATGTCTGTTCATCGTCGGATCCTGTTACCATGTATGTTATTACAGAATATTGATTAGACCTCCCTTGCTATTTGGTAGGTGTTTTGTCATTATATATTTTATATGTATTGGTGATTATATAATTCATATAGTTTATATGTTATATGTTTATATATATTTCACATACATTAGTATATGTATGTTAGCCCCATAATCCTAATTTATCCATCCTCCCACCTTTCATTTTGGTTAACCGTTAGTTTGTTGTATAAGTCTGTGACTGTCTTTTTCGGTGGAAATATGTTCATTGGTAGCAATCTTAGGATAACATGTATAAATGATATCATAGGATATTTGTCATTCCCTTTTGACTTACTTAACCTAATATGATTATTTCTAGGCTCATCTGTAGTCCTGAAAACGGCATTGTTCATTTTTTTCCCGAAGCTACCATTCCATTCGGTACATATACCACTTCTTCTTTGTCCATTTATCTGTTGATGGACGTTTTGTTTGCTTGCATGTCTTGGCTATTGTAAATATTGCTGCAGTGCATGTTTGCCTGTCTGTGCCTTTCCGATTCTGAACTTCTTAGGGTATAGGCCCATTAGGGGATATGCCGCATCATATGGTAGCTCAGTTTTTATCTTTTAAATGCAGCTCCATTCTGTTCTCATGACTAGCTCTTACCAGTTTACATCCAACCAACAGCATATTGGGTATGCCTTTCTCCACTAACCTGTCAGCATTCATTGTTTGTAGAATGTTACGGATGGCATTTTGAATATTGGGTGGCGAAATCTGTTTGTAGTTTGGATTTGCATCCAACCAATAATTCCTGATATTGAGCTTTTATCCATGTTCTTCTGTTTTTCAAATCACAGAGTGAGTAACACTTACCTCTTCCAACTGTTTTCTTGAAAAGCTTTCCGTGTTGTGAACTTTCTCGGCCATTTCCTACCTCAGGATATTTTTGAGGGCATGAGTCATTTACAGCCCTGCCGTCCTTGTGAATATTAGTGACCATTAGCAGTAGATTTAAAGCTGCTGTTTGAGGAAACGGCCTTAGGGTGGCAGCATTTCTACGTTGCCAAGTCTGCTTGCTAGGGAAACAGAACCTTGCAGCAAGTTGTGCTTTTAGGTTGCAGATTAGAGTGGAATGAGCCAGGACAAACCCCCATAAGTTTTAGCCTCCTTAATTCTTGTTTGTGTCTGTAAGTTGTAGTTTTTCTCATAAGAGCAAGTTTGATTGAAAAATGTCTTTGGTTCTAGGTGTACAGAATCTTGTTCATTTACACATATACATATATCTATTGATCTTTGGGTCCTTTTCCATGTAGGTTATTACAGAGTGTTGAGTAGACCACTCTTGGTATTCCATAGGTGTTTGGGGATGATATATTTTATATGTATTAGTATATGTTTGTTAACCCCAATATCCTAATTTATCCATTCCTCACACCTTTTCTTTGGCTTAACCTTAAGTTTGTCTTCTCAATCTGAGATTGTCTTTCTCTGGGGAAATATGTTCATTTTTACGTATTTTCAGATAACATAAGTGATATCCTAGGATATTTGTCTTTGGCATTGTGACTTACTACACGTTGTGTGATTATTTCTAGGCTCATGTGTGGTGCTGCCTGTGCCATTCTTTTATTTTTTTTCGTGAGTAATATTCCAGTCTGTCCATATACCACTTCTTCATTGTCCATTCATCTGTTTATGGACCTTTTTTTTGCTTCCATGTCTTGGCTATTTCAATATTGCTGCAGTGCACATTTGCCTGCCTCTGTCTTTCCGATTCTGGTGGTCTTAGGTTATAGGCCCAAAAGGTGCCCTGCCGCATCATATGGTAGCTCAGTTTTTCCCTGTTAAAGCAGCTCCATTCAGTGTTCTTTAGTGCTGTTACCACTTTACATCCCACCAGCAGCTAGAAGGTACACAGTTGTCTAAAATCCCTTCAGCGTTTATAGTTTGTAGACTTTTTGCTGGTGGTCATTTGACTGGTGTGAGCTGAAATCTTTTTGGAGGTTGGAGTTGCATGTGGCTACTAATTCCTTATACTGAGCTTTAGGCATGTCCTGTTTTTTCTTTTCCTTTTTTTTTAAAGAGTGAGTACAACTTCCCTCTTCACATTGACTTCTTGAAAAATTTGTCATGTGTTGAATTTTCTTGCCTATTCCCTACCCCAGGGTATTTTTTGAGGGTAGGTGTCATTTACAGCCCTGCAGTCCTTGTGTCTCTTAAGCAACCATTAGCACTGGATTTAAAGCTGCTGTTGTGGGAAACAGCCACAAGGCGGCAGCATTATTACGTTCTCAACTCTTGTTACTAGGGCAACAGAGTCTTCCTGGAGGTAGTGTTCCGAGGTTGTAAATTAGAGTGGAACGTGCTGGGACAAGCCCCCAGAAGTTTATGTCTCCTTACTTAGGTTTGTTTTTTAAAGTTAATTTCTATTTCTCACCAGAGTAAATTTGATTAGAATGTTGTGATTGTCTGGCTGTACAGAATCTGCTCAATGATTCATACATATGTCTGTTCATTTTCGGAGCCTGTTACCATGTATGTTATTACGGAATGTTGAGTAGACCTCCCTTGCTATTTGGTAGGTGTTTTGTCATTATATATTTTATATGTATTGGTGATTATATAATTCATATAGTTTATATGTTATGTGTTTATATACATTTCACATACATTAGTATATGTATGTTAGCCCCATAATCCTAATTTATCCATCCTCCCACCTTTCATTTTGGTTACCCGTTAGTTTGTTTTATAAGTCTGTGAGTGTCTTTTTTGGTGGAAATATGTTCATTGGTAGCAATCTTAGGATAACATGTATAAATGATATCATAGGATATTTGTCATTCCCTTTTGACCTACTTAACCTAATATGATTATTTCTAGGCTCATCTGTAGTCCTGAAAACGGCATTGTTCATTTTTTTCCCGAAGCTACCATTCCATTCGGTACGTATACCACTTCTTCTTTGTCCATTTATCTGTTGATGGACATTTTGTTTGCTTCCATGTCTTGGCTATTTCAATATTGCTGCAGTGCACATTTGCCTGCCTCTGTCTTTCCGATTCTGGTGGTCTTAGATTATAGGCCCAAAAGGTGCCCTGCCGGATCATATGGTAGTTCAGTTTTTCCCTGTTAAAGCAGCTCCATTCAGTGTTCGTTAGTGCTGTTACCACTTAGATCCCAGCAGCAGCTAGAAGGTACAGAGTTGTCTAAAATCCCTTCAGCGTTTATAGTTTGTAGACTTTTTGCTGATGGTCATTTGACTGGTGTGAGCTGAAACCTTTTTGGAGGTTGGAGTTGCATATGGCTACTAATTCCTTATACTGAGCTTTAGGTATGTCTTGTTTTTTTCTTTACCTTTTTTTTTAAAAGAGTGAGTACAACTTCCCTCTTCACATTGACTTCTTGAAAAATTTGTTATGTGTTGAATTTTCTTGCCTATTCCCTACCCCAGGGCATTTTTTGAGGGCAGGTGTTCTTTACCGCCCTGCAGTCCTTGTGACTCTTAAGCAACCATTAGCACTGGACTTAAAGCTGCTGTTGTGGGAAACAGCCACAAGGCGGCAGCATTATTCTGTTCTCAACTCTTGTTAATAGGGCAGCAGAGTCTTCCTGGAGGTAGTGTTCCGAGGTTGTAAATTAGAGTGGAACATGCTGGGACAAGCCCCCGAAGTTTATGTCTCCTTACTTAGGTTTGTTTTTTAAAGTTAATTTCTATTTCTTATCGGAGTAAATTTGATTAGAGTGTTGTGATTGTCTGGCTGTACAGAATCTGCTCAATGATTCATACATATGTCTGTTCATCGTCGGATCCTGTTACCATGTATGTTATTACAGAATATTGATTAGACCTCCCTTGCTATTTGGTAGGTGTTTTGTCATTATATATTTTATATGTATTGGTGATTATATAATTCATATAGTTTATATGTTATATGTTTATATATATTTCACATACATTAGTATATGTATGTTAGCCCCATAATCCTAATTTATCCATCCTCCCACCTTTCATTTTGGTTAACCGTTAGTTTGTTGTATAAGTCTGTGAGTGTCTTTTTCGGTGGAAATATGTTCATTGGTAGCAATCTTAGGATAACATGTATAAATGATATCATAGGATATTTGTCATTCCCTTTTGACCTACTTAACCTAATATGATTATTTCTAGGCTCATCTGTAGTCCTGAAAACGGCATTGTTCATTTTTTTCCCGAAGCTACCATTCCATTCGGTACGTATACCACTTCTTCTTTGTCCATTTATCTGTTGATGGACATTTTGTTTGCTTCCATGTCTTGGCTATTTCAATATTGCTGCAGTGCACATTTGCCTGCCTCTGTCTTTCCGATTCTGGTGGTCTTAGATTATAGGCCCAAAAGGTGCCCTGCCGGATCATATGGTAGTTCAGTTTTTCCCTGTTAAAGCAGCTCCATTCAGTGTTCGTTAGTGCTGTTACCACTTAGATCCCAGCAGCAGCTAGAAGGTACAGAGTTGTCTAAAATCCCTTCAGCGTTTATAGTTTGTAGACTTTTTGCTGATGGTCATTTGACTGGTGTGAGCTGAAACCTTTTTGGAGGTTGGAGTTGCATATGGCTACTAATTCCTTATACTGAGCTTTAGGTATGTCTTGTTTTTTTCTTTACCTTTTTTTTTAAAAGAGTGAGTACAACTTCCCTCTTCACATTGACTTCTTGAAAAATTTGTTATGTGTTGAATTTTCTTGCCTATTCCCTACCCCAGGGCATTTTTTGAGGGCAGGTGTTCTTTACCGCCCTGCAGTCCTTGTGACTCTTAAGCAACCATTAGCACTGGACTTAAAGCTGCTGTTGTGGGAAACAGCCACAAGGCGGCAGCATTATTCTGTTCTCAACTCTTGTTAATAGGGCAGCAGAGTCTTCCTGGAGGTAGTGTTCCGAGGTTGTAAATTAGAGTGGAACATGCTGGGACAAGCCCCCGAAGTTTATGTCTCCTTACTTAGGTTTGTTTTTTAAAGTTAATTTCTATTTCTTATCGGAGTAAATTTGATTAGAGTGTTGTGATTGTCTGGCTGTACAGAATCTGCTCAATGATTCATACATATGTCTGTTCATCGTCGGATCCTGTTACCATGTATGTTATTACAGAATATTGATTAGACCTCCCTTGCTATTTGGTAGGTGTTTTGTCATTATATATTTTATATGTATTGGTGATTATATAATTCATATAGTTTATATGTTATATGTTTATATATATTTCACATACATTAGTATATGTATGTTAGCCCCATAATCCTAATTTATCCATCCTCCCACCTTTCATTTTGGTTAACCGTTAGTTTGTTGTATAAGTCTGTGAGTGTCTTTTTCGGTGGAAATATGTTCATTGGTAGCAATCTTAGGATAACATGTATAAATGATATCATAGGATATTTGTCATTCCCTTTTGACTTACTTAACCTAATATGATTATTTCTAGGCTCATCTGTAGTCCTGAAAACGGCATTGTTCATTTTTTTCCCGAAGCTACCATTCCATTCGGTACGTATACCACTTCTTCTTTGTCCATTTATCTGTTGATGGACATTTTGTTTGCTTGCATGTCTTGGCTATTGTAAATATTGCTGCAGTGCATGTTTGCCTGTCTGTGCCTTTCCGATTCTGAACTTCTTAGGGTATAGGCCCATTAGGGGATATGCCGCATCATATGGTAGCTCAGTTTTTATCTTTTAAATGCAGCTCCATTCTGTTCTCATGACTAGCTCTTACCAGTTTACATCCAACCAACAGCATATTGGGTATGCCTTTCTCCACTAACCTGTCAGCATTCATTGTTTGTAGAATGTTACGGATGGCATTTTGAATATTGGGTGGCGAAATCTGTTTGTAGTTTGGATTTGCATCCAACCAATAATTCCTGATATTGAGCTTTTATCCATGTTCTTCTGTTTTTCAAATCACAGAGTGAGTAACACTTACCTCTTCCAACTGTTTTCTTGAAAAGCTTTCCGTGTTGTGAACTTTCTCGGCCATTTCCTACCTCAGGATATTTTTGAGGGCATGAGTCATTTACAGCCCTGCCGTCCTTGTGAATATTAGTGACCATTAGCAGTAGATTTAAAGCTGCTGTTTGAGGAAACGGCCTTAGGGTGGCAGCATTTCTACGTTGCCAAGTCTGCTTGCTAGGGAAACAGAACCTTGCAGCAAGTTGTGCTTTTAGGTTGCAGATTAGAGTGGAATGAGCCAGGACAAACCCCCATAAGTTTTAGCCTCCTTAATTCTTCTTTGTGTCTGTAAGTTGTAGTTTTTCTCATAAGAGCAAGTTTGATTGAAAAATGTCTTTGGTTCTAGGTGTACAGAATCTTGTTCATTTACACATATACATATATCTATTGATCTTTGGGTCCTTTTCCATGTAGGTTATTACAGAGTGTTGAGTAGACCACTCTTGGTATTCCATAGGTGTTTGGGGATGATATATTTTATATGTATTAGTATATGTTTGTTAACCCCAATATCCTAATTTATCCATTCCTCACACCTTTTCTTTGGCTTAACCTTAAGTTTGTCTTCTCAATCTGAGATTGTCTTTATCTGGGGAAATATGTTCATTTTTACGTATTTTCAGATAACATAAGTGATATCCTAGGATATTTGTCTTTGGCATTGTGACTTACTACACGTTGTGTGATTATTTCTAGGCTCATGTGTGGTGCTGCCTGTGCCATTCTTTTATTTTTTTTCGTGAGTAATATTCCAGTCTGTCCATATACCACTTCTTCATTGTCCATTCATCTGTTTATGGACCTTTTTTTTGCTTCCATGTCTTGGCTATTTCAATATTGCTGCAGTGCACATTTGCCTGCCTCTGTCTTTCCGATTCTGGTGGTCTTAGGTTATAGGCCCAAAAGGTGCCCTGCCGCATCATATGGTAGCTCAGTTTTTCCCTGTTAAAGCAGCTCCATTCAGTGTTCTTTAGTGCTGTTACCACTTTACATCCCACCAGCAGCTAGAAGGTACACAGTTGTCTAAAATCCCTTCAGCGTTTATAGTTTGTAGACTTTTTGCTGGTGGTCATTTGACTGGTGTGAGCTGAAATCTTTTTGGAGGTTGGAGTTGCATGTGGCTACTAATTCCTTATACTGAGCTTTAGGCATGTCCTGTTTTTTCTTTTCCTTTTTTTTTAAAGAGTGAGTACAACTTCCCTCTTCACATTGACTTCTTGAAAAATTTGTCATGTGTTGAATTTTCTTGCCTATTCCCTACCCCAGGGTATTTTTTGAGGGTAGGTGTCATTTACAGCCCTGCAGTCCTTGTGTCTCTTAAGCAACCATTAGCACTGGATTTAAAGCTGCTGTTGTGGGAAACAGCCACAAGGCGGCAGCATTATTACGTTCTCAACTCTTGTTACTAGGGCAACAGAGTCTTCCTGGAGGTAGTGTTCCGAGGTTGTAAATTAGAGTGGAACGTGCTGGGACAAGCCCCCAGAAGTTTATGTCTCCTTACTTAGGTTTGTTTTTTAAAGTTAATTTCTATTTCTCACCAGAGTAAATTTGATTAGAATGTTGTGATTGTCTGGCTGTACAGAATCTGCTCAATGATTCATACATATGTCTGTTCATTTTCGGAGCCTGTTACCATGTATGTTATTACGGAATGTTGAGTAGACCTCCCTTGCTATTTGGTAGGTGTTTTGTCATTATATATTTTATATGTATTGGTGATTATATAATTCATATAGTTTATATGTTATGTGTTTATATACATTTCACATACATTAGTATATGTATGTTAGCCCCATAATCCTAATTTATCCATCCTCCCACCTTTCATTTTGGTTACCCGTTAGTTTGTTTTATAAGTCTGTGAGTGTCTTTTTTGGTGGAAATATGTTCATTGGTAGCAATCTTAGGATAACATGTATAAATGATATCATAGGATATTTGTCATTCCCTTTTGACCTACTTAACCTAATATGATTATTTCTAGGCTCATCTGTAGTCCTGAAAACGGCATTGTTCATTTTTTTCCCGAAGCTACCATTCCATTCGGTACGTATACCACTTCTTCTTTGTCCATTTATCTGTTGATGGACATTTTGTTTGCTTCCATGTCTTGGCTATTTCAATATTGCTGCAGTGCACATTTGCCTGCCTCTGTCTTTCCGATTCTGGTGGTCTTAGATTATAGGCCCAAAAGGTGCCCTGCCGGATCATATGGTAGTTCAGTTTTTCCCTGTTAAAGCAGCTCCATTCAGTGTTCGTTAGTGCTGTTACCACTTAGATCCCAGCAGCAGCTAGAAGGTACAGAGTTGTCTAAAATCCCTTCAGCGTTTATAGTTTGTAGACTTTTTGCTGATGGTCATTTGACTGGTGTGAGCTGAAACCTTTTTGGAGGTTGGAGTTGCATATGGCTACTAATTCCTTATACTGAGCTTTAGGTATGTCTTGTTTTTTTCTTTACCTTTTTTTTTAAAAGAGTGAGTACAACTTCCCTCTTCACATTGACTTCTTGAAAAATTTGTTATGTGTTGAATCTTCTTGCCTATTCCCTACCCCAGGGCATTTTTTGAGGGCAGGTGTTCTTTACCGCCCTGCAGTCCTTGTGACTCTTAAGCAACCATTAGCACTGGACTTAAAGCTGCTGTTGTGGGAAACAGCCACAAGGCGGCAGCATTATTCTGTTCTCAACTCTTGTTAATAGGGCAGCAGAGTCTTCCTGGAGGTAGTGTTCCGAGGTTGTAAATTAGAGTGGAACATGCTGGGACAAGCCCCCGAAGTTTATGTCTCCTTACTTAGGTTTGTTTTTTAAAGTTAATTTCTATTTCTTATCGGAGTAAATTTGATTAGAGTGTTGTGATTGTCTGGCTGTACAGAATCTGCTCAATGATTCATACATATGTCTGTTCATCGTCGGATCCTGTTACCATGTATGTTATTACAGAATATTGATTAGACCTCCCTTGCTATTTGGTAGGTGTTTTGTCATTATATATTTTATATGTATTGGTGATTATATAATTCATATAGTTTATATGTTATATGTTTATATATATTTCACATACATTAGTATATGTATGTTAGCCCCATAATCCTAATTTATCCATCCTCCCACCTTTCATTTTGGTTAACCGTTAGTTTGTTGTATAAGTCTGTGAGTGTCTTTTTCGGTGGAAATATGTTCATTGGTAGCAATCTTAGGATAACATGTATAAATGATATCATAGGATATTTGTCATTCCCTTTTGACTTACTTAACCTAATATGATTATTTCTAGGCTCATCTGTAGTCCTGAAAACGGCATTGTTCATTTTTTTCCCGAAGCTACCATTCCATTCGGTACATATACCACTTCTTCTTTGTCCATTTATCTGTTGATGGACGTTTTGTTTGCTTGCATGTCTTGGCTATTGTAAATATTGCTGCAGTGCATGTTTGCCTGTCTGTGCCTTTCCGATTCTGAACTTCTTAGGGTATAGGCCCATTAGGGGATATGCCGCATCATATGGTAGCTCAGTTTTTATCTTTTAAATGCAGCTCCATTCTGTTCTCATGACTAGCTCTTACCAGTTTACATCCAACCAACAGCATATTGGGTATGCCTTTCTCCACTAACCTGTCAGCATTCATTGTTTGTAGAATGTTACGGATGGCATTTTGAATATTGGGTGGCGAAATCTGTTTGTAGTTTGGATTTGCATCCAACCAATAATTCCTGATATTGAGCTTTTATCCATGTTCTTCTGTTTTTCAAATCACAGAGTGAGTAACACTTACCTCTTCCAACTGTTTTCTTGAAAAGCTTTCCGTGTTGTGAACTTTCTCGGCCATTTCCTACCTCAGGATATTTTTGAGGGCATGAGTCATTTACAGCCCTGCCGTCCTTGTGAATATTAGTGACCATTAGCAGTAGATTTAAAGCTGCTGTTTGAGGAAACGGCCTTAGGGTGGCAGCATTTCTACGTTGCCAAGTCTGCTTGCTAGGGAAACAGAACCTTGCAGCAAGTTGTGCTTTTAGGTTGCAGATTAGAGTGGAATGAGCCAGGACAAACCCCCATAAGTTTTAGCCTCCTTAATTCTTGTTTGTGTCTGTAAGTTGTAGTTTTTCTCATAAGAGCAAGTTTGATTGAAAAATGTCTTTGGTTCTAGGTGTACAGAATCTTGTTCATTTACACATATACATATATCTATTGATCTTTGGGTCCTTTTCCATGTAGGTTATTACAGAGTGTTGAGTAGACCACTCTTGGTATTCCATAGGTGTTTGGGGATGATATATTTTATATGTATTAGTATATGTTTGTTAACCCCAATATCCTAATTTATCCATTCCTCACACCTTTTCTTTGGCTTAACCTTAAGTTTGTCTTCTCAATCTGAGATTGTCTTTATCTGGGGAAATATGTTCATTTTTACGTATTTTCAGATAACATAAGTGATATCCTAGGATATTTGTCTTTGGCATTGTGACTTACTACACGTTGTGTGATTATTTCTAGGCTCATGTGTGGTGCTGCCTGTGCCATTCTTTTATTTTTTTTCGTGAGTAATATTCCAGTCTGTCCATATACCACTTCTTCATTGTCCATTCATCTGTTTATGGACCTTTTTTTTGCTTCCATGTCTTGGCTATTTCAATATTGCTGCAGTGCACATTTGCCTGCCTCTGTCTTTCCGATTCTGGTGGTCTTAGGTTATAGGCCCAAAAGGTGCCCTGCCGCATCATATGGTAGCTCAGTTTTTCCCTGTTAAAGCAGCTCCATTCAGTGTTCTTTAGTGCTGTTACCACTTTACATCCCACCAGCAGCTAGAAGGTACACAGTTGTCTAAAATCCCTTCAGCGTTTATAGTTTGTAGACTTTTTGCTGGTGGTCATTTGACTGGTGTGAGCTGAAATCTTTTTGGAGGTTGGAGTTGCATGTGGCTACTAATTCCTTATACTGAGCTTTAGGCATGTCCTGTTTTTTCTTTTCCTTTTTTTTTAAAGAGTGAGTACAACTTCCCTCTTCACATTGACTTCTTGAAAAATTTGTCATGTGTTGAATTTTCTTGCCTATTCCCTACCCCAGGGTATTTTTTGAGGGTAGGTGTCATTTACAGCCCTGCAGTCCTTGTGTCTCTTAAGCAACCATTAGCACTGGATTTAAAGCTGCTGTTGTGGGAAACAGCCACAAGGCGGCAGCATTATTACGTTCTCAACTCTTGTTACTAGGGCAACAGAGTCTTCCTGGAGGTAGTGTTCCGAGGTTGTAAATTAGAGTGGAACGTGCTGGGACAAGCCCCCAGAAGTTTATGTCTCCTTACTTAGGTTTGTTTTTTAAAGTTAATTTCTATTTCTCACCAGAGTAAATTTGATTAGAATGTTGTGATTGTCTGGCTGTACAGAATCTGCTCAATGATTCATACATATGTCTGTTCATTTTCGGAGCCTGTTACCATGTATGTTATTACAGAATGTTGAGTAGACCTCCCTTGCTATTTGGTAGGTGTTTTGTCATTATATATTTTATATGTATTGGTGATTATATAATTCATATAGTTTATATGTTATGTGTTTATATACATTTCACATACATTAGTATATGTATGTTAGCCCCATAATCCTAATTTATCCATCCTCCCACCTTTCATTTTGGTTACCCGTTAGTTTGTTTTATAAGTCTGTGAGTGTCTTTTTTGGTGGAAATATGTTCATTGGTAGCAATCTTAGGATAACATGTATAAATGATATCATAGGATATTTGTCATTCCCTTTTGACCTACTTAACCTAATATGATTATTTCTAGGCTCATCTGTAGTCCTGAAAACGGCATTGTTCATTTTTTTCCCGAAGCTACCATTCCATTCGGTACGTATACCACTTCTTCTTTGTCCATTTATCTGTTGATGGACATTTTGTTTGCTTCCATGTCTTGGCTATTTCAATATTGCTGCAGTGCACATTTGCCTGCCTCTGTCTTTCCGATTCTGGTGGTCTTAGATTATAGGCCCAAAAGGTGCCCTGCCGGATCATATGGTAGTTCAGTTTTTCCCTGTTAAAGCAGCTCCATTCAGTGTTCGTTAGTGCTGTTACCACTTAGATCCCAGCAGCAGCTAGAAGGTACAGAGTTGTCTAAAATCCCTTCAGCGTTTATAGTTTGTAGACTTTTTGCTGATGGTCATTTGACTGGTGTGAGCTGAAACCTTTTTGGAGGTTGGAGTTGCATATGGCTACTAATTCCTTATACTGAGCTTTAGGTATGTCTTGTTTTTTTCTTTACCTTTTTTTTTAAAAGAGTGAGTACAACTTCCCTCTTCACATTGACTTCTTGAAAAATTTGTTATGTGTTGAATTTTCTTGCCTATTCCCTACCCCAGGGCATTTTTTGAGGGCAGGTGTTCTTTACCGCCCTGCAGTCCTTGTGACTCTTAAGCAACCATTAGCACTGGACTTAAAGCTGCTGTTGTGGGAAACAGCCACAAGGCGGCAGCATTATTCTGTTCTCAACTCTTGTTAATAGGGCAGCAGAGTCTTCCTGGAGGTAGTGTTCCGAGGTTGTAAATTAGAGTGGAACATGCTGGGACAAGCCCCCGAAGTTTATGTCTCCTTACTTAGGTTTGTTTTTTAAAGTTAATTTCTATTTCTTATCGGAGTAAATTTGATTAGAGTGTTGTGATTGTCTGGCTGTACAGAATCTGCTCAATGATTCATACATATGTCTGTTCATCGTCGGATCCTGTTACCATGTATGTTATTACAGAATATTGATTAGACCTCCCTTGCTATTTGGTAGGTGTTTTGTCATTATATATTTTATATGTATTGGTGATTATATAATTCATATAGTTTATATGTTATATGTTTATATATATTTCACATACATTAGTATATGTATGTTAGCCCCATAATCCTAATTTATCCATCCTCCCACCTTTCATTTTGGTTAACCGTTAGTTTGTTGTATAAGTCTGTGAGTGTCTTTTTCGGTGGAAATATGTTCATTGGTAGCAATCTTAGGATAACATGTATAAATGATATCATAGGATATTTGTCATTCCCTTTTGACCTACTTAACCTAATATGATTATTTCTAGGCTCATCTGTAGTCCTGAAAACGGCATTGTTCATTTTTTTCCCGAAGCTACCATTCCATTCGGTACGTATACCACTTCTTCTTTGTCCATTTATCTGTTGATGGACATTTTGTTTGCTTCCATGTCTTGGCTATTTCAATATTGCTGCAGTGCACATTTGCCTGCCTCTGTCTTTCCGATTCTGGTGGTCTTAGATTATAGGCCCAAAAGGTGCCCTGCCGGATCATATGGTAGTTCAGTTTTTCCCTGTTAAAGCAGCTCCATTCAGTGTTCTTTAGTGCTGTTACCACTTTACATCCCACCAGCAGCTAGAAGGTACACAGTTGTCTAAAATCCCTTCAGCGTTTATAGTTTGTAGACTTTTTGCTGGTGGTCATTTGACTGGTGTGAGCTGAAATCTTTTTGGAGGTTGGAGTTGCATGTGGCTACTAATTCCTTATACTGAGCTTTAGGCATGTCCTGTTTTTTCTTTTCCTTTTTTTTTAAAGAGTGAGTACAACTTCCCTCTTCACATTGACTTCTTGAAAAATTTGTCATGTGTTGAATTTTCTTGCCTATTCCCTACCCCAGGGTATTTTTTGAGGGTAGGTGTCATTTACAGCCCTGCAGTCCTTGTGTCTCTTAAGCAACCATTAGCACTGGATTTAAAGCTGCTGTTGTGGGAAACAGCCACAAGGCGGCAGCATTATTACGTTCTCAACTCTTGTTACTAGGGCAACAGAGTCTTCCTGGAGGTAGTGTTCCGAGGTTGTAAATTAGAGTGGAACGTGCTGGGACAAGCCCCCAGAAGTTTATGTCTCCTTACTTAGGTTTGTTTTTTAAAGTTAATTTCTATTTCTCACCAGAGTAAATTTGATTAGAATGTTGTGATTGTCTGGCTGTACAGAATCTGCTCAATGATTCATACATATGTCTGTTCATTTTCGGAGCCTGTTACCATGTATGTTATTACGGAATGTTGAGTAGACCTCCCTTGCTATTTGGTAGGTGTTTTGTCATTATATATTTTATATGTATTGGTGATTATATAATTCATATAGTTTATATGTTATGTGTTTATATACATTTCACATACATTAGTATATGTATGTTAGCCCCATAATCCTAATTTATCCATCCTCCCACCTTTCATTTTGGTTACCCGTTAGTTTGTTTTATAAGTCTGTGAGTGTCTTTTTTGGTGGAAATATGTTCATTGGTAGCAATCTTAGGATAACATGTATAAATGATATCATAGGATATTTGTCATTCCCTTTTGACCTACTTAACCTAATATGATTATTTCTAGGCTCATCTGTAGTCCTGAAAACGGCATTGTTCATTTTTTTCCCGAAGCTACCATTCCATTCGGTACGTATACCACTTCTTCTTTGTCCATTTATCTGTTGATGGACATTTTGTTTGCTTCCATGTCTTGGCTATTTCAATATTGCTGCAGTGCACATTTGCCTGCCTCTGTCTTTCCGATTCTGGTGGTCTTAGATTATAGGCCCAAAAGGTGCCCTGCCGGATCATATGGTAGTTCAGTTTTTCCCTGTTAAAGCAGCTCCATTCAGTGTTCGTTAGTGCTGTTACCACTTAGATCCCAGCAGCAGCTAGAAGGTACAGAGTTGTCTAAAATCCCTTCAGCGTTTATAGTTTGTAGACTTTTTGCTGATGGTCATTTGACTGGTGTGAGCTGAAACCTTTTTGGAGGTTGGAGTTGCATATGGCTACTAATTCCTTATACTGAGCTTTAGGTATGTCTTGTTTTTTTCTTTACCTTTTTTTTTAAAAGAGTGAGTACAACTTCCCTCTTCACATTGACTTCTTGAAAAATTTGTTATGTGTTGAATTTTCTTGCCTATTCCCTACCCCAGGGCATTTTTTGAGGGCAGGTGTTCTTTACCGCCCTGCAGTCCTTGTGACTCTTAAGCAACCATTAGCACTGGACTTAAAGCTGCTGTTGTGGGAAACAGCCACAAGGCGGCAGCATTATTCTGTTCTCAACTCTTGTTAATAGGGCAGCAGAGTCTTCCTGGAGGTAGTGTTCCGAGGTTGTAAATTAGAGTGGAACATGCTGGGACAAGCCCCCGAAGTTTATGTCTCCTTACTTAGGTTTGTTTTTTAAAGTTAATTTCTATTTCTTATCGGAGTAAATTTGATTAGAGTGTTGTGATTGTCTGGCTGTACAGAATCTGCTCAATGATTCATACATATGTCTGTTCATCGTCGGATCCTGTTACCATGTATGTTATTACAGAATATTGATTAGACCTCCCTTGCTATTTGGTAGGTGTTTTGTCATTATATATTTTATATGTATTGGTGATTATATAATTCATATAGTTTATATGTTATATGTTTATATATATTTCACATACATTAGTATATGTATGTTAGCCCCATAATCCTAATTTATCCATCCTCCCACCTTTCATTTTGGTTAACCGTTAGTTTGTTGTATAAGTCTGTGAGTGTCTTTTTCGGTGGAAATATGTTCATTGGTAGCAATCTTAGGATAACATGTATAAATGATATCATAGGATATTTGTCATTCCCTTTTGACCTACTTAACCTAATATGATTATTTCTAGGCTCATCTGTAGTCCTGAAAACGGCATTGTTCATTTTTTTCCCGAAGCTACCATTCCATTCGGTACGTATACCACTTCTTCTTTGTCCATTTATCTGTTGATGGACATTTTGTTTGCTTCCATGTCTTGGCTATTTCAATATTGCTGCAGTGCACATTTGCCTGCCTCTGTCTTTCCGATTCTGGTGGTCTTAGATTATAGGCCCAAAAGGTGCCCTGCCGGATCATATGGTAGTTCAGTTTTTCCCTGTTAAAGCAGCTCCATTCAGTGTTCGTTAGTGCTGTTACCACTTAGATCCCAGCAGCAGCTAGAAGGTACAGAGTTGTCTAAAATCCCTTCAGCGTTTATAGTTTGTAGACTTTTTGCTGATGGTCATTTGACTGGTGTGAGCTGAAACCTTTTTGGAGGTTGGAGTTGCATATGGCTACTAATTCCTTATACTGAGCTTTAGGTATGTCTTGTTTTTTTCTTTACCTTTTTTTTTAAAAGAGTGAGTACAACTTCCCTCTTCACATTGACTTCTTGAAAAATTTGTTATGTGTTGAATTTTCTTGCCTATTCCCTACCCCAGGGCATTTTTTGAGGGCAGGTGTTCTTTACCGCCCTGCAGTCCTTGTGACTCTTAAGCAACCATTAGCACTGGACTTAAAGCTGCTGTTGTGGGAAACAGCCACAAGGCGGCAGCATTATTCTGTTCTCAACTCTTGTTAATAGGGCAGCAGAGTCTTCCTGGAGGTAGTGTTCCGAGGTTGTAAATTAGAGTGGAACATGCTGGGACAAGCCCCCGAAGTTTATGTCTCCTTACTTAGGTTTGTTTTTTAAAGTTAATTTCTATTTCTTATCGGAGTAAATTTGATTAGAGTGTTGTGATTGTCTGGCTGTACAGAATCTGCTCAATGATTCATACATATGTCTGTTCATCGTCGGATCCTGTTACCATGTATGTTATTACAGAATATTGATTAGACCTCCCTTGCTATTTGGTAGGTGTTTTGTCATTATATATTTTATATGTATTGGTGATTATATAATTCATATAGTTTATATGTTATATGTTTATATATATTTCACATACATTAGTATATGTATGTTAGCCCCATAATCCTAATTTATCCATCCTCCCACCTTTCATTTTGGTTAACCGTTAGTTTGTTGTATAAGTCTGTGAGTGTCTTTTTCGGTGGAAATATGTTCATTGGTAACAATCTTAGGATAACATGTATAAATGATATCATAGGATATTTGTCATTCCCTTTTGACTTACTTAACCTAATATGATTATTTCTAGGCTCATCTGTAGTCCTGAAAACGGCATTGTTCATTTTTTTCCCGAAGCTACCATTCCATTCGGTACGTATACCACTTCTTCTTTGTCCATTTATCTGTTGATGGACATTTTGTTTGCTTGCATGTCTTGGCTATTGTAAATATTGCTGCAGTGCATGTTTGCCTGTCTGTGCCTTTCCGATTCTGAACTTCTTAGGGTATAGGCCCATTAGGGGATATGCCGCATCATATGGTAGCTCAGTTTTTATCTTTTAAATGCAGCTCCATTCTGTTCTCATGACTAGCTCTTACCAGTTTACATCCAACCAACAGCATATTGGGTATGCCTTTCTCCACTAACCTGTCAGCATTCATTGTTTGTAGAATGTTACGGATGGCATTTTGAATATTGGGTGGCGAAATCTGTTTGTAGTTTGGATTTGCATCCAACCAATAATTCCTGATATTGAGCTTTTATCCATGTTCTTCTGTTTTTCAAATCACAGAGTGAGTAACACTTACCTCTTCCAACTGTTTTCTTGAAAAGCTTTCCGTGTTGTGAACTTTCTCGGCCATTTCCTACCTCAGGATATTTTTGAGGGCATGAGTCATTTACAGCCCTGCCGTCCTTGTGAATATTAGTGACCATTAGCAGTAGATTTAAAGCTGCTGTTTGAGGAAACGGCCTTAGGGTGGCAGCATTTCTACGTTGCCAAGTCTGCTTGCTAGGGAAACAGAACCTTGCAGCAAGTTGTGCTTTTAGGTTGCAGATTAGAGTGGAATGAGCCAGGACAAACCCCCATAAGTTTTAGCCTCCTTAATTCTTGTTTGTGTCTGTAAGTTGTAGTTTTTCTCATAAGAGCAAGTTTGATTGAAAAATGTCTTTGGTTCTAGGTGTACAGAATCTTGTTCATTTACACATATACATATATCTATTGATCTTTGGGTCCTTTTCCATGTAGGTTATTACAGAGTGTTGAGTAGACCACTCTTGGTATTCCATAGGTGTTTGGGGATGATATATTTTATATGTATTAGTATATGTTTGTTAACCCCAATATCCTAATTTATCCATTCCTCACACCTTTTCTTTGGCTTAACCTTAAGTTTGTCTTCTCAATCTGAGATTGTCTTTATCTGGGGAAATATGTTCATTTTTACGTATTTTCAGATAACATAAGTGATATCCTAGGATATTTGTCTTTGGCATTGTGACTTACTACACGTTGTGTGATTATTTCTAGGCTCATGTGTGGTGCTGCCTGTGCCATTCTTTTATTTTTTTTCGTGAGTAATATTCCAGTCTGTCCATATACCACTTCTTCATTGTCCATTCATCTGTTTATGGACCTTTTTTTTGCTTCCATGTCTTGGCTATTTCAATATTGCTGCAGTGCACATTTGCCTGCCTCTGTCTTTCCGATTCTGGTGGTCTTAGGTTATAGGCCCAAAAGGTGCCCTGCCGCATCATATGGTAGCTCAGTTTTTCCCTGTTAAAGCAGCTCCATTCAGTGTTCTTTAGTGCTGTTACCACTTTACATCCCACCAGCAGCTAGAAGGTACACAGTTGTCTAAAATCCCTTCAGCGTTTATAGTTTGTAGACTTTTTGCTGGTGGTCATTTGACTGGTGTGAGCTGAAATCTTTTTGGAGGTTGGAGTTGCATGTGGCTACTAATTCCTTATACTGAGCTTTAGGCATGTCCTGTTTTTTCTTTTCCTTTTTTTTTAAAGAGTGAGTACAACTTCCCTCTTCACATTGACTTCTTGAAAAATTTGTCATGTGTTGAATTTTCTTGCCTATTCCCTACCCCAGGGTATTTTTTGAGGGTAGGTGTCATTTACAGCCCTGCAGTCCTTGTGTCTCTTAAGCAACCATTAGCACTGGATTTAAAGCTGCTGTTGTGGGAAACAGCCACAAGGCGGCAGCATTATTACGTTCTCAACTCTTGTTACTAGGGCAACAGAGTCTTCCTGGAGGTAGTGTTCCGAGGTTGTAAATTAGAGTGGAACGTGCTGGGACAAGCCCCCAGAAGTTTATGTCTCCTTACTTAGGTTTGTTTTTTAAAGTTAATTTCTATTTCTCACCAGAGTAAATTTGATTAGAATGTTGTGATTGTCTGGCTGTACAGAATCTGCTCAATGATTCATACATATGTCTGTTCATTTTCGGAGCCTGTTACCATGTATGTTATTACGGAATGTTGAGTAGACCTCCCTTGCTATTTGGTAGGTGTTTTGTCATTATATATTTTATATGTATTGGTGATTATATAATTCATATAGTTTATATGTTATGTGTTTATATACATTTCACATACATTAGTATATGTATGTTAGCCCCATAATCCTAATTTATCCATCCTCCCACCTTTCATTTTGGTTACCCGTTAGTTTGTTTTATAAGTCTGTGAGTGTCTTTTTTGGTGGAAATATGTTCATTGGTAGCAATCTTAGGATAACATGTATAAATGATATCATAGGATATTTGTCATTCCCTTTTGACCTACTTAACCTAATATGATTATTTCTAGGCTCATCTGTAGTCCTGAAAACGGCATTGTTCATTTTTTTCCCGAAGCTACCATTCCATTCGGTACGTATACCACTTCTTCTTTGTCCATTTATCTGTTGATGGACATTTTGTTTGCTTGCATGTCTTGGCTATTGTAAATATTGCTGCAGTGCATGTTTGCCTGTCTGTGCCTTTCCGATTCTGAACTTCTTAGGGTATAGGCCCATTAGGGGATATGCCGCATCATATGGTAGCTCAGTTTTTATCTTTTAAATGCAGCTCCATTCTGTTCTCATGACTAGCTCTTACCAGTTTACATCCAACCAACAGCATATTGGGTATGCCTTTCTCCACTAACCTGTCAGCATTCATTGTTTGTAGAATGTTACGGATGGCATTTTGAATATTGGGTGGCGAAATCTGTTTGTAGTTTGGATTTGCATCCAACCAATAATTCCTGATATTGAGCTTTTATCCATGTTCTTCTGTTTTTCAAATCACAGAGTGAGTAACACTTACCTCTTCCAACTGTTTTCTTGAAAAGCTTTCCGTGTTGTGAACTTTCTCGGCCATTTCCTACCTCAGGATATTTTTGAGGGCATGAGTCATTTACAGCCCTGCCGTCCTTGTGAATATTAGTGACCATTAGCAGTAGATTTAAAGCTGCTGTTTGAGGAAACGGCCTTAGGGTGGCAGCATTTCTACGTTGCCAAGTCTGCTTGCTAGGGAAACAGAACCTTGCAGCAAGTTGTGCTTTTAGGTTGCAGATTAGAGTGGAATGAGCCAGGACAAACCCCCATAAGTTTTAGCCTCCTTAATTCTTGTTTGTGTCTGTAAGTTGTAGTTTTTATCAGAGCAAGTTTGATTGAAAAATGTCTTTGGTTCTAGGTGTACAGAATCTTGTTCATTTACACATATACATATATCTATTGATCTTTGGGTCCTTTTCCATGTAGGTTATTACAGAGTGTTGAGTAGACCACTCTTGGTATTCCATAGGTGTTTGGGGATGATATATTTTATATGTATTAGTATATGTTTGTTAACCCCAATATCCTAATTTATCCATTCCTCACACCTTTTCTTTGGCTTAACCTTAAGTTTGTCTTCTCAATCTGAGATTGTCTTTATCTGGGGAAATATGTTCATTTTTATGTATTTTCAGATAACATAAGTGATATCCTAGGATATTTGTCTTTGGCATTGTGACTTACTACACGTTGTGTGATTATTTCTAGGCTCATGTGTGGTGCTGCCTGTGCCATTCTTTTATTTTTTTTCGTGAGTAATATTCCAGTCTGTCCATATACCACTTCTTCATTGTCCATTCATCTGTTTATGGACCTTTTTTTTGCTTCCATGTCTTGGCTATTTCAATATTGCTGCAGTGCACATTTGCCTGCCTCTGTCTTTCCGATTCTGGTGGTCTTAGGTTATAGGCCCAAAAGGTGCCCTGCCGCATCATATGGTAGCTCAGTTTTTCCCTGTTAAAGCAGCTCCATTCAGTGTTCTTTAGTGCTGTTACCACTTTACATCCCACCAGCAGCTAGAAGGTACACAGTTGTCTAAAATCCCTTCAGCGTTTATAGTTTGTAGACTTTTTGCTGGTGGTCATTTGACTGGTGTGAGCTGAAATCTTTTTGGAGGTTGGAGTTGCATGTGGCTACTAATTCCTTATACTGAGCTTTAGGCATGTCCTGTTTTTTCTTTTCCTTTTTTTTTAAAGAGTGAGTACAACTTCCCTCTTCACATTGACTTCTTGAAAAATTTGTCATGTGTTGAATTTTCTTGCCTATTCCCTACCCCAGGGTATTTTTTGAGGGTAGGTGTCATTTACAGCCCTGCAGTCCTTGTGTCTCTTAAGCAACCATTAGCACTGGATTTAAAGCTGCTGTTGTGAGAAACAGCCACAAGGCGGCAGCATTATTACGTTCTCAACTCTTGTTACTAGGGCAACAGAGTCTTCCTGGAGGTAGTGTTCTGAGGTTGTAAATTAGAGTGGAACGTGCTGGGACAAGCCCCCAGAAGTTTATGTCTCCTTACTTAGGTTTGTTTTTTAAAGTTAATTTCTATTTCTCACCAGAGTAAATTTGATTAGAATGTTGTGATTGTCTGGCTGTACAGAATCTGCTCAATGATTCATACATTTGTCTGTTCATTTTCGGAGCCTGTTACCATGTATGTTATTACGGAATGTTGAGTAGACCTCCCTTGCTATTTGGTAGGTGTTTTGTCATTATATATTTTATATGTATTGGTGATTATATAATTCATATAGTTTATATGTTATGTGTTTATATACATTTCACATACATTAGTATATGTATGTTAGCCCCATAATCCTAATTTATCCATCCTCCCACCTTTCATTTTGGTTACCCGTTAGTTTGTTTTATAAGTCTGTGAGTGTCTTTTTTGGTGGAAATATGTTCATTGGTAGCAATCTTAGGATAACATGTATAAATGATATCATAGGATATTTGTCATTCCCTTTTGACCTACTTAACCTAATATGATTATTTCTAGGCTCATCTGTAGTCCTGAAAACGGCATTGTTCATTTTTTTCCCGAAGCTACCATTCCATTCGGTACGTATACCACTTCTTCTTTGTCCATTTATCTGTTGATGGACATTTTGTTTGCTTGCATGTCTTGGCTATTGTAAATATTGCTGCAGTGCATGTTTGCCTGTCTGTGCCTTTCCGATTCTGAACTTCTTAGGGTATAGGCCCATTAGGGGATATGCCGCATCATATGGTAGCTCAGTTTTTATCTTTTAAATGCAGCTCCATTCTGTTCTCATGACTAGCTCTTACCAGTTTACATCCAACCAACAGCATATTGGGTATGCCTTTCTCCACTAACCTGTCAGCATTCATTGTTTGTAGAATGTTACGGATGGCATTTTGAATATTGGGTGGCGAAATCTGTTTGTAGTTTGGATTTGCATCCAACCAATAATTCCTGATATTGAGCTTTTATCCATGTTCTTCTGTTTTTCAAATCACAGAGTGAGTAACACTTACCTCTTCCAACTGTTTTCTTGAAAAGCTTTCCGTGTTGTGAACTTTCTCGGCCATTTCCTACCTCAGGATATTTTTGAGGGCATGAGTCATTTACAGCCCTGCCGTCCTTGTGAATATTAGTGACCATTAGCAGTAGATTTAAAGCTGCTGTTTGAGGAAACGGCCTTAGGGTGGCAGCATTTCTACGTTGCCAAGTCTGCTTGCTAGGGAAACAGAACCTTGCAGCAAGTTGTGCTTTTAGGTTGCAGATTAGAGTGGAATGAGCCAGGACAAACCCCCATAAGTTTTAGCCTCCTTAATTCTTGTTTGTGTCTGTAAGTTGTAGTTTTTCTCATAAGAGCAAGTTTGATTGAAAAATGTCTTTGGTTCTAGGTGTACAGAATCTTGTTCATTTACACATATACATATATCTATTGATCTTTGGGTCCTTTTCCATGTAGGTTATTACAGAGTGTTGAGTAGACCACTCTTGGTATTCCATAGGTGTTTGGGGATGATATATTTTATATGTATTAGTATATGTTTGTTAACCCCAATATCCTAATTTATCCATTCCTCACACCTTTTCTTTGGCTTAACCTTAAGTTTGTCTTCTCAATCTGAGA
This sequence comes from Eubalaena glacialis, assembly GCF_028564815.1. Classification (NCBI taxonomy): domain Eukaryota; kingdom Metazoa; phylum Chordata; class Mammalia; order Artiodactyla; family Balaenidae; genus Eubalaena; species Eubalaena glacialis. Next base: position 186,149 of record NW_026871374.1, on the reverse strand, counting down.
TTGTCTTTATCTGGGGAAATATGTTCATTTTTACGTATTTTCAGATAACATAAGTGATATCCTAGGATATTTGTCTTTGGCATTGTGACTTACTACACGTTGTGTGATTATTTCTAGGCTCATGTGTGGTGCTGCCTGTGCCATTCTTTTATTTTTTTTCGTGAGTAATATTCCAGTCTGTCCATATACCACTTCTTCATTGTCCATTCATCTGTTTATGGACCTTTTTTTTGCTTCCATGTCTTGGCTATTTCAATATTGCTGCAGTGCACATTTGCCTGCCTCTGTCTTTCCGATTCTGGTGGTCTTAGGTTATAGGCCCAAAAGGTGCCCTGCCGCATCATATGGTAGCTCAGTTTTTCCCTGTTAAAGCAGCTCCATTCAGTGTTCTTTAGTGCTGTTACCACTTTACATCCCACCAGCAGCTAGAAGGTACACAGTTGTCTAAAATCCCTTCAGCGTTTATAGTTTGTAGACTTTTTGCTGGTGGTCATTTGACTGGTGTGAGCTGAAATCTTTTTGGAGGTTGGAGTTGCATGTGGCTACTAATTCCTTATACTGAGCTTTAGGCATGTCCTGTTTTTTCTTTTCCTTTTTTTTTAAAGAGTGAGTACAACTTCCCTCTTCACATTGACTTCTTGAAAAATTTGTCATGTGTTGAATTTTCTTGCCTATTCCCTACCCCAGGGTATTTTTTGAGGGTAGGTGTCATTTACAGCCCTGCAGTCCTTGTGTCTCTTAAGCAACCATTAGCACTGGATTTAAAGCTGCTGTTGTGGGAAACAGCCACAAGGCGGCAGCATTATTACGTTCTCAACTCTTGTTACTAGGGCAACAGAGTCTTCCTGGAGGTAGTGTTCCGAGGTTGTAAATTAGAGTGGAACATGCTGGGACAAGCCCCCAGAAGTTTATGTCTCCTTACTTAGGTTTGTTTTTTAAAGTTAATTTCTATTTCTCACCAGAGTAAATTTGATTAGAATGTTGTGATTGTCTGGCTGTACAGAATCTGCTCAATGATTCATACATATGTCTGTTCATTTTCGGAGCCTGTTACCATGTATGTTATTACGGAATGTTGAGTAGACCTCCCTTGCTATTTGGTAGGTGTTTTGTCATTATATATTTTATATGTATTGGTGATTATATAATTCATATAGTTTATATGTTATGTGTTTATATACATTTCACATACATTAGTATATGTATGTTAGCCCCATAATCCTAATTTATCCATCCTCCCACCTTTCATTTTGGTTACCCGTTAGTTTGTTTTATAAGTCTGTGAGTGTCTTTTTTGGTGGAAATATGTTCATTGGTAGCAATCTTAGGATAACATGTGTAAATGATATCATAGGATATTTGTCATTCCCTTTTGACCTACTTAACCTAATATGATTATTTCTAGGCTCATCTGTAGTCCTGAAAACGGCATTGTTCATTTTTTTCCCGAAGCTACCATTCCATTCGGTACGTATACCACTTCTTCTTTGTCCATTTATCTGTTGATGGACATTTTGTTTGCTTGCATGTCTTGGCTATTGTAAATATTGCTGCAGTGCATGTTTGCCTGTCTGTGCCTTTCCGATTCTGAACTTCTTAGGGTATAGGCCCATTAGGGGATATGCCGCATCATATGGTAGCTCAGTTTTTATCTTTTAAATGCAGCTCCATTCTGTTCTCATGACTAGCTCTTACCAGTTTACATCCAACCAACAGCATATTGGGTATGCCTTTCTCCACTAACCTGTCAGCATTCATTGTTTGTAGAATGTTACGGATGGCATTTTGAATATTGGGTGGCGAAATCTGTTTGTAGTTTGGATTTGCATCCAACCAATAATTCCTGATATTGAGCTTTTATCCATGTTCTTCTGTTTTTCAAATCACAGAGTGAGTAACACTTACCTCTTCCAACTGTTTTCTTGAAAAGCTTTCCGTGTTGTGAACTTTCTCGGCCATTTCCTACCTCAGGATATTTTTGAGGGCATGAGTCATTTACAGCCCTGCCGTCCTTGTGAATATTAGTGACCATTAGCAGTAGATTTAAAGCTGCTGTTTGAGGAAACGGCCTTAGGGTGGCAGCATTTCTACGTTGCCAAGTCTGCTTGCTAGGGAAACAGAACCTTGCAGCAAGTTGTGCTTTTAGGTTGCAGATTAGAGTGGAATGAGCCAGGACAAACCCCCATAAGTTTTAGCCTCCTTAATTCTTGTTTGTGTCTGTAAGTTGTAGTTTTTCTCATAAGAGCAAGTTTGATTGAAAAATGTCTTTGGTTCTAGGTGTACAGAATCTTGTTCATTTACACATATACATATATCTATTGATCTTTGGGTCCTTTTCCATGTAGGTTATTACAGAGTGTTGAGTAGACCACTCTTGGTATTCCATAGGTGTTTGGGGATGATATATTTTATATGTATTAGTATATGTTTGTTAACCCCAATATCCTAATTTATCCATTCCTCACACCTTTTCTTTGGCTTAACCTTAAGTTTGTCTTCTCAATCTGAGATTGTCTTTATCTGGGGAAATATGTTCATTTTTACGTATTTTCAGATAACATAAGTGATATCCTAGGATATTTGTCTTTGGCATTGTGACTTACTACACGTTGTGTGATTATTTCTAGGCTCATGTGTGGTGCTGCCTGTGCCATTCTTTTATTTTTTTTCGTGAGTAATATTCCAGTCTGTCCATATACCACTTCTTCATTGTCCATTCATCTGTTTATGGACCTTTTTTTTGCTTCCATGTCTTGGCTATTTCAATATTGCTGCAGTGCACATTTGCCTGCCTCTGTCTTTCCGATTCTGGTGGTCTTAGGTTATAGGCCCAAAAGGTGCCCTGCCGCATCATATGGTAGCTCAGTTTTTCCCTGTTAAAGCAGCTCCATTCAGTGTTCTTTAGTGCTGTTACCACTTTACATCCCACCAGCAGCTAGAAGGTACACAGTTGTCTAAAATCCCTTCAGCGTTTATAGTTTGTAGACTTTTTGCTGGTGGTCATTTGACTGGTGTGAGCTGAAATCTTTTTGGAGGTTGGAGTTGCATGTGGCTACTAATTCCTTATACTGAGCTTTAGGCATGTCCTGTTTTTTCTTTTCCTTTTTTTTTAAAGAGTGAGTACAACTTCCCTCTTCACATTGACTTCTTGAAAAATTTGTCATGTGTTGAATTTTCTTGCCTATTCCCTACCCCAGGGTATTTTTTGAGGGTAGGTGTCATTTACAGCCCTGCAGTCCTTGTGTCTCTTAAGCAACCATTAGCACTGGATTTAAAGCTGCTGTTGTGGGAAACAGCCACAAGGCGGCAGCATTATTACGTTCTCAACTCTTGTTACTAGGGCAACAGAGTCTTCCTGGAGGTAGTGTTCCGAGGTTGTAAATTAGAGTGGAACGTGCTGGGACAAGCCCCCAGAAGTTTATGTCTCCTTACTTAGGTTTGTTTTTTAAAGTTAATTTCTATTTCTCACCAGAGTAAATTTGATTAGAATGTTGTGATTGTCTGGCTGTACAGAATCTGCTCAATGATTCATACATATGTCTGTTCATTTTCGGAGCCTGTTACCATGTATGTTATTACGGAATGTTGAGTAGACCTCCCTTGCTATTTGGTAGGTGTTTTGTCATTATATATTTTATATGTATTGGTGATTATATAATTCATATAGTTTATATGTTATGTGTTTATATACATTTCACATACATTAGTATATGTATGTTAGCCCCATAATCCTAATTTATCCATCCTCCCACCTTTCATTTTGGTTACCCGTTAGTTTGTTTTATAAGTCTGTGAGTGTCTTTTTTGGTGGAAATATGTTCATTGGTAGCAATCTTAGGATAACATGTATAAATGATATCATAGGATATTTGTCATTCCCTTTTGACCTACTTAACCTAATATGATTATTTCTAGGCTCATCTGTAGTCCTGAAAACGGCATTGTTCATTTTTTTCCCGAAGCTACCATTCCATTCGGTACGTATACCACTTCTTCTTTGTCCATTTATCTGTTGATGGACATTTTGTTTGCTTGCATGTCTTGGCTATTGTAAATATTGCTGCAGTGCATGTTTGCCTGTCTGTGCCTTTCCGATTCTGAACTTCTTAGGGTATAGGCCCATTAGGGGATATGCCACATCATATGGTAGCTCAGTTTTTATCTTTTAAATGCAGCTCCATTCTGTTCTCATGACTAGCTCTTACCAGTTTACATCCAACCAACAGCATATTGGGTATGCCTTTCTCCACTAACCTGTCAGCATTCATTGTTTGTAGAATGTTACGGATGGCATTTTGAATATTGGGTGGCGAAATCTGTTTGTAGTTTGGATTTGCATCCAACCAATAATTCCTGATATTGAGCTTTTATCCATGTTCTTCTGTTTTTCAAATCACAGAGTGAGTAACACTTACCTCTTCCAACTGTTTTCTTGAAAAGCTTTCCGTGTTGTGAACTTTCTCGGCCATTTCCTACCTCAGGATATTTTTGAGGGCATGAGTCATTTACAGCCCTGCCGTCCTTGTGAATATTAGTGACCATTAGCAGTAGATTTAAAGCTGCTGTTTGAGGAAACGGCCTTAGGGTGGCAGCATTTCTACGTTGCCAAGTCTGCTTGCTAGGGAAACAGAACCTTGCAGCAAGTTGTGCTTTTAGGTTGCAGATTAGAGTGGAATGAGCCAGGACAAACCCCCATAAGTTTTAGCCTCCTTAATTCTTGTTTGTGTCTGTAAGTTGTAGTTTTTCTCATAAGAGCAAGTTTGATTGAAAAATGTCTTTGGTTCTAGGTGTACAGAATCTTGTTCATTTACACATATACATATATCTATTGATCTTTGGGTCCTTTTCCATGTAGGTTATTACAGAGTGTTGAGTAGACCACTCTTGGTATTCCATAGGTGTTTGGGGATGATATATTTTATATGTATTAGTATATGTTTGTTAACCCCAATATCCTAATTTATCCATTCCTCACACCTTTTCTTTGGCTTAACCTTAAGTTTGTCTTCTCAATCTGAGATTGTCTTTATCTGGGGAAATATGTTCATTTTTATGTATTTTCAGATAACATAAGTGATATCCTAGGATATTTGTCTTTGGCATTGTGACTTACTACACGTTGTGTGATTATTTCTAGGCTCATGTGTGGTGCTGCCTGTGCCATTCTTTTATTTTTTTTCGTGAGTAATATTCCAGTCTGTCCATATACCACTTCTTCATTGTCCATTCATCTGTTTATGGACCTTTTTTTTGCTTCCATGTCTTGGCTATTTCAATATTGCTGCAGTGCACATTTGCCTGCCTCTGTCTTTCCGATTCTGGTGGTCTTAGGTTATAGGCCCAAAAGGTGCCCTGCCGCATCATATGGTAGCTCAGTTTTTCCCTGTTAAAGCAGCTCCATTCAGTGTTCTTTAGTGCTGTTACCACTTTACATCCCACCAGCAGCTAGAAGGTACACAGTTGTCTAAAATCCCTTCAGCGTTTATAGTTTGTAGACTTTTTGCTGGTGGTCATTTGACTGGTGTGAGCTGAAATCTTTTTGGAGGTTGGAGTTGCATGTGGCTACTAATTCCTTATACTGAGCTTTAGGCATGTCCTGTTTTTTCTTTTCCTTTTTTTTTAAAGAGTGAGTACAACTTCCCTCTTCACATTGACTTCTTGAAAAATTTGTCATGTGTTGAATTTTCTTGCCTATTCCCTACCCCAGGGTATTTTTTGAGGGTAGGTGTCATTTACAGCCCTGCAGTCCTTGTGTCTCTTAAGCAACCATTAGCACTGGATTTAAAGCTGCTGTTGTGGGAAACAGCCACAAGGCGGCAGCATTATTACGTTCTCAACTCTTGTTACTAGGGCAACAGAGTCTTCCTGGAGGTAGTGTTCCGAGGTTGTAAATTAGAGTGGAACGTGCTGGGACAAGCCCCCAGAAGTTTATGTCTCCTTACTTAGGTTTGTTTTTTAAAGTTAATTTCTATTTCTCACCAGAGTAAATTTGATTAGAATGTTGTGATTGTCTGGCTGTACAGAATCTGCTCAATGATTCATACATATGTCTGTTCATTTTCGGAGCCTGTTACCATGTATGTTATTACGGAATGTTGAGTAGACCTCCCTTGCTATTTGGTAGGTGTTTTGTCATTATATATTTTATATGTATTGGTGATTATATAATTCATATAGTTTATATGTTATGTGTTTATATACATTTCACATACATTAGTATATGTATGTTAGCCCCATAATCCTAATTTATCCATCCTCCCACCTTTCATTTTGGTTACCCGTTAGTTTGTTTTATAAGTCTGTGAGTGTCTTTTTTGGTGGAAATATGTTCATTGGTAGCAATCTTAGGATAACATGTATAAATGATATCATAGGATATTTGTCATTCCCTTTTGACCTACTTAACCTAATATGATTATTTCTAGGCTCATCTGTAGTCCTGAAAACGGCATTGTTCATTTTTTTCCCGAAGCTACCATTCCATTCGGTACGTATACCACTTCTTCTTTGTCCATTTATCTGTTGATGGACATTTTGTTTGCTTGCATGTCTTGGCTATTGTAAATATTGCTGCAGTGCATGTTTGCCTGTCTGTGCCTTTCCGATTCTGAACTTCTTAGGGTATAGGCCCATTAGGGGATATGCCGCATCATATGGTAGCTCAGTTTTTATCTTTTAAATGCAGCTCCATTCTGTTCTCATGACTAGCTCTTACCAGTTTACATCCAACCAACAGCATATTGGGTATGCCTTTCTCCACTAACCTGTCAGCATTCATTGTTTGTAGAATGTTACGGATGGCATTTTGAATATTGGGTGGCGAAATCTGTTTGTAGTTTGGATTTGCATCCAACCAATAATTCCTGATATTGAGCTTTTATCCATGTTCTTCTGTTTTTCAAATCACAGAGTGAGTAACACTTACCTCTTCCAACTGTTTTCTTGAAAAGCTTTCCGTGTTGTGAACTTTCTCGGCCATTTCCTACCTCAGGATATTTTTGAGGGCATGAGTCATTTACAGCCCTGCCGTCCTTGTGAATATTAGTGACCATTAGCAGTAGATTTAAAGCTGCTGTTTGAGGAAACGGCCTTAGGGTGGCAGCATTTCTACGTTGCCAAGTCTGCTTGCTAGGGAAACAGAACCTTGCAGCAAGTTGTGCTTTTAGGTTGCAGATTAGAGTGGAATGAGCCAGGACAAACCCCCATAAGTTTTAGCCTCCTTAATTCTTGTTTGTGTCTGTAAGTTGTAGTTTTTCTCATAAGAGCAAGTTTGATTGAAAAATGTCTTTGGTTCTAGGTGTACAGAATCTTGTTCATTTACACATATACATATATCTATTGATCTTTGGGTCCTTTTCCATGTAGGTTATTACAGAGTGTTGAGTAGACCACTCTTGGTATTCCATAGGTGTTTGGGGATGATATATTTTATATGTATTAGTATATGTTTGTTAACCCCAATATCCTAATTTATCCATTCCTCACACCTTTTCTTTGGCTTAACCTTAAGTTTGTCTTCTCAATCTGAGATTGTCTTTATCTGGGGAAATATGTTCATTTTTACGTATTTTCAGATAACATAAGTGATATCCTAGGATATTTGTCTTTGGCATTGTGACTTACTACACGTTGTGTGATTATTTCTAGGCTCATGTGTGGTGCTGCCTGTGCCATTCTTTTATTTTTTTTCGTGAGTAATATTCCAGTCTGTCCATATACCACTTCTTCATTGTCCATTCATCTGTTTATGGACCTTTTTTTTGCTTCCATGTCTTGGCTATTTCAATATTGCTGCAGTGCACATTTGCCTGCCTCTGTCTTTCCGATTCTGGTGGTCTTAGGTTATAGGCCCAAAAGGTGCCCTGCCGCATCATATGGTAGCTCAGTTTTTCCCTGTTAAAGCAGCTCCATTCAGTGTTCTTTAGTGCTGTTACCACTTTACATCCCACCAGCAGCTAGAAGGTACACAGTTGTCTAAAATCCCTTCAGCGTTTATAGTTTGTAGACTTTTTGCTGGTGGTCATTTGACTGGTGTGAGCTGAAATCTTTTTGGAGGTTGGAGTTGCATGTGGCTACTAATTCCTTATACTGAGCTTTAGGCATGTCCTGTTTTTTCTTTTCCTTTTTTTTTAAAGAGTGAGTACAACTTCCCTCTTCACATTGACTTCTTGAAAAATTTGTCATGTGTTGAATTTTCTTGCCTATTCCCTACCCCAGGGTATTTTTTGAGGGTAGGTGTCATTTACAGCCCTGCAGTCCTTGTGTCTCTTAAGCAACCATTAGCACTGGATTTAAAGCTGCTGTTGTGGGAAACAGCCACAAGGCGGCAGCATTATTACGTTCTCAACTCTTGTTACTAGGGCAACAGAGTCTTCCTGGAGGTAGTGTTCCGAGGTTGTAAATTAGAGTGGAACGTGCTGGGACAAGCCCCCAGAAGTTTATGTCTCCTTACTTAGGTTTGTTTTTTAAAGTTAATTTCTATTTCTCACCAGAGTAAATTTGATTAGAATGTTGTGATTGTCTGGCTGTACAGAATCTGCTCAATGATTCATACATATGTCTGTTCATTTTCGGAGCCTGTTACCATGTATGTTATTACGGAATGTTGAGTAGACCTCCCTTGCTATTTGGTAGGTGTTTTGTCATTATATATTTTATATGTATTGGTGATTATATAATTCATATAGTTTATATGTTATGTGTTTATATACATTTCACATACATTAGTATATGTATGTTAGCCCCATAATCCTAATTTATCCATCCTCCCACCTTTCATTTTGGTTACCCGTTAGTTTGTTTTATAAGTCTGTGAGTGTCTTTTTTGGTGGAAATATGTTCATTGGTAGCAATCTTAGGATAACATGTATAAATGATATCATAGGATATTTGTCATTCCCTTTTGACCTACTTAACCTAATATGATTATTTCTAGGCTCATCTGTAGTCCTGAAAACGGCATTGTTCATTTTTTTCCCGAAGCTACCATTCCATTCGGTACGTATACCACTTCTTCTTTGTCCATTTATCTGTTGATGGACATTTTGTTTGCTTGCATGTCTTGGCTATTGTAAATATTGCTGCAGTGCATGTTTGCCTGTCTGTGCCTTTCCGATTCTGAACTTCTTAGGGTATAGGCCCATTAGGGGATATGCCGCATCATATGGTAGCTCAGTTTTTATCTTTTAAATGCAGCTCCATTCTGTTCTCATGACTAGCTCTTACCAGTTTACATCCAACCAACAGCATATTGGGTATGCCTTTCTCCACTAACCTGTCAGCATTCATTGTTTGTAGAATGTTACGGATGGCATTTTGAATATTGGGTGGCGAAATCTGTTTGTAGTTTGGATTTGCATCCAACCAATAATTCCTGATATTGAGCTTTTATCCATGTTCTTCTGTTTTTCAAATCACAGAGTGAGTAACACTTACCTCTTCCAACTGTTTTCTTGAAAAGCTTTCCGTGTTGTGAACTTTCTCGGCCATTTCCTACCTCAGGATATTTTTGAGGGCATGAGTCATTTACAGCCCTGCCGTCCTTGTGAATATTAGTGACCATTAGCAGTAGATTTAAAGCTGCTGTTTGAGGAAACGGCCTTAGGGTGGCAGCATTTCTACGTTGCCAAGTCTGCTTGCTAGGGAAACAGAACCTTGCAGCAAGTTGTGCTTTTAGGTTGCAGATTAGAGTGGAATGAGCCAGGACAAACCCCCATAAGTTTTAGCCTCCTTAATTCTTGTTTGTGTCTGTAAGTTGTAGTTTTTCTCATAAGAGCAAGTTTGATTGAAAAATGTCTTTGGTTCTAGGTGTACAGAATCTTGTTCATTTACACATATACATATATCTATTGATCTTTGGGTCCTTTTCCATGTAGGTTATTACAGAGTGTTGAGTAGACCACTCTTGGTATTCCATAGGTGTTTGGGGATGATATATTTTATATGTATTAGTATATGTTTGTTAACCCCAATATCCTAATTTATCCATTCCTCACACCTTTTCTTTGGCTTAACCTTAAGTTTGTCTTCTCAATCTGAGATTGTCTTTATCTGGGGAAATATGTTCATTTTTACGTATTTTCAGATAACATAAGTGATATCCTAGGATATTTGTCTTTGGCATTGTGACTTACTACACGTTGTGTGATTATTTCTAGGCTCATGTGTGGTGCTGCCTGTGCCATTCTTTTATTTTTTTTCGTGAGTAATATTCCAGTCTGTCCATATACCACTTCTTCATTGTCCATTCATCTGTTTATGGACCTTTTTTTTGCTTCCATGTCTTGGCTATTTCAATATTGCTGCAGTGCACATTTGCCTGCCTCTGTCTTTCCGATTCTGGTGGTCTTAGGTTATAGGCCCAAAAGGTGCCCTGCCGCATCATATGGTAGCTCAGTTTTTCCCTGTTAAAGCAGCTCCATTCAGTGTTCTTTAGTGCTGTTACCACTTTACATCCCACCAGCAGCTAGAAGGTACACAGTTGTCTAAAATCCCTTCAGCGTTTATAGTTTGTAGACTTTTTGCTGGTGGTCATTTGACTGGTGTGAGCTGAAATCTTTTTGGAGGTTGGAGTTGCATGTGGCTACTAATTCCTTATACTGAGCTTTAGGCATGTCCTGTTTTTTCTTTTCCTTTTTTTTTAAAGAGTGAGTACAACTTCCCTCTTCACATTGACTTCTTGAAAAATTTGTCATGTGTTGAATTTTCTTGCCTATTCCCTACCCCAGGGTATTTTTTGAGGGTAGGTGTCATTTACAGCCCTGCAGTCCTTGTGTCTCTTAAGCAACCATTAGCACTGGATTTAAAGCTGCTGTTGTGGGAAACAGCCACAAGGCGGCAGCATTATTACGTTCTCAACTCTTGTTACTAGGGCAACAGAGTCTTCCTGGAGGTAGTGTTCCGAGGTTGTAAATTAGAGTGGAACGTGCTGGGACAAGCCCCCAGAAGTTTATGTCTCCTTACTTAGGTTTGTTTTTTAAAGTTAATTTCTATTTCTCACCAGAGTAAATTTGATTAGAATGTTGTGATTGTCTGGCTGTACAGAATCTGCTCAATGATTCATACATATGTCTGTTCATTTTCGGAGCCTGTTACCATGTATGTTATTACGGAATGTTGAGTAGACCTCCCTTGCTATTTGGTAGGTGTTTTGTCATTATATATTTTATATGTATTGGTGATTATATAATTCATATAGTTTATATGTTATGTGTTTATATACATTTCACATACATTAGTATATGTATGTTAGCCCCATAATCCTAATTTATCCATCCTCCCACCTTTCATTTTGGTTACCCGTTAGTTTGTTTTATAAGTCTGTGAGTGTCTTTTTTGGTGGAAATATGTTCATTGGTAGCAATCTTAGGATAACATGTATAAATGATATCATAGGATATTTGTCATTCCCTTTTGACTTACTTAACCTAATATGATTATTTCTAGGCTCATCTGTAGTCCTGAAAACGGCATTGTTCATTTTTTTCCCGAAGCTACCATTCCATTCGGTACGTATACCACTTCTTCTTTGTCCATTTATCTGTTGATGGACATTTTGTTTGCTTGCATGTCTTGGCTATTGTAAATATTGCTGCAGTGCATGTTTGCCTGTCTGTGCCTTTCCGATTCTGAACTTCTTAGGGTATAGGCCCATTAGGGGATATGCCGCATCATATGGTAGCTCAGTTTTTATCTTTTAAATGCAGCTCCATTCTGTTCTCATGACTAGCTCTTACCAGTTTACATCCAACCAACAGCATATTGGGTATGCCTTTCTCCACTAACCTGTCAGCATTCATTGTTTGTAGAATGTTACGGATGGCATTTTGAATATTGGGTGGCGAAATCTGTTTGTAGTTTGGATTTGCATCCAACCAATAATTCCTGATATTGAGCTTTTATCCATGTTCTTCTGTTTTTCAAATCACAGAGTGAGTAACACTTACCTCTTCCAACTGTTTTCTTGAAAAGCTTTCCGTGTTGTGAACTTTCTCGGCCATTTCCTACCTCAGGATATTTTTGAGGGCATGAGTCATTTACAGCCCTGCCGTCCTTGTGAATATTAGTGACCATTAGCAGTAGATTTAAAGCTGCTGTTTGAGGAAACGGCCTTAGGGTGGCAGCATTTCTACGTTGCCAAGTCTGCTTGCTAGGGAAACAGAACCTTGCAGCAAGTTGTGCTTTTAGGTTGCAGATTAGAGTGGAATGAGCCAGGACAAACCCCCATAAGTTTTAGCCTCCTTAATTCTTGTTTGTGTCTGTAAGTTGTAGTTTTTCTCATAAGAGCAAGTTTGATTGAAAAATGTCTTTGGTTCTAGGTGTACAGAATCTTGTTCATTTACACATATACATATATCTATTGATCTTTGGGTCCTTTTCCATGTAGGTTATTACAGAGTGTTGAGTAGACCACTCTTGGTATTCCATAGGTGTTTGGGGATGATATATTTTATATGTATTAGTATATGTTTGTTAACCCCAATATCCTAATTTATCCATTCCTCACACCTTTTCTTTGGCTTAACCTTAAGTTTGTCTTCTCAATCTGAGATTGTCTTTATCTGGGGAAATATGTTCATTTTTACGTATTTTCAGATAACATAAGTGATATCCTAGGATATTTGTCTTTGGCATTGTGACTTACTACACGTTGTGTGATTATTTCTAGGCTCATGTGTGGTGCTGCCTGTGCCATTCTTTTATTTTTTTTCGTGAGTAATATTCCAGTCTGTCCATATACCACTTCTTCATTGTCCATTCATCTGTTTATGGACCTTTTTTTTGCTTCCATGTCTTGGCTATTTCAATATTGCTGCAGTGCACATTTGCCTGCCTCTGTCTTTCCGATTCTGGTGGTCTTAGGTTATAGGCCCAAAAGGTGCCCTGCCGCATCATATGGTAGCTCAGTTTTTCCCTGTTAAAGCAGCTCCATTCAGTGTTCTTTAGTGCTGTTACCACTTTACATCCCACCAGCAGCTAGAAGGTACACAGTTGTCTAAAATCCCTTCAGCGTTTATAGTTTGTAGACTTTTTGCTGGTGGTCATTTGACTGGTGTGAGCTGAAATCTTTTTGGAGGTTGGAGTTGCATGTGGCTACTAATTCCTTATACTGAGCTTTAGGCATGTCCTGTTTTTTCTTTTCCTTTTTTTTTAAAGAGTGAGTACAACTTCCCTCTTCACATTGACTTCTTGAAAAATTTGTCATGTGTTGAATTTTCTTGCCTATTCCCTACCCCAGGGTATTTTTTGAGGGTAGGTGTCATTTACAGCCCTGCAGTCCTTGTGTCTCTTAAGCAACCATTAGCACTGGATTTAAAGCTGCTGTTGTGGGAAACAGCCACAAGGCGGCAGCATTATTACGTTCTCAACTCTTGTTACTAGGGCAACAGAGTCTTCCTGGAGGTAGTGTTCCGAGGTTGTAAATTAGAGTGGAACGTGCTGGGACAAGCCCCCAGAAGTTTATGTCTCCTTACTTAGGTTTGTTTTTTAAAGTTAATTTCTATTTCTCACCAGAGTAAATTTGATTAGAATGTTGTGATTGTCTGGCTGTACAGAATCTGCTCAATGATTCATACATATGTCTGTTCATTTTCGGAGCCTGTTACCATGTATGTTATTACGGAATGTTGAGTAGACCTCCCTTGCTATTTGGTAGGTGTTTTGTCATTATATATTTTATATGTATTGGTGATTATATAATTCATATAGTTTATATGTTATGTGTTTATATACATTTCACATACATTAGTATATGTATGTTAGCCCCATAATCCTAATTTATCCATCCTCCCACCTTTCATTTTGGTTACCCGTTAGTTTGTTTTATAAGTCTGTGAGTGTCTTTTTTGGTGGAAATATGTTCATTGGTAGCAATCTTAGGATAACATGTATAAATGATATCATAGGATATTTGTCATTCCCTTTTGACCTACTTAACCTAATATGATTATTTCTAGGCTCATCTGTAGTCCTGAAAACGGCATTGTTCATTTTTTTCCCGAAGCTACCATTCCATTCGGTACGTATACCACTTCTTCTTTGTCCATTTATCTGTTGATGGACATTTTGTTTGCTTCCATGTCTTGGCTATTTCAATATTGCTGCAGTGCACATTTGCCTGCCTCTGTCTTTCCGATTCTGGTGGTCTTAGATTATAGGCCCAAAAGGTGCCCTGCCGGATCATATGGTAGTTCAGTTTTTCCCTGTTAAAGCAGCTCCATTCAGTGTTCGTTAGTGCTGTTACCACTTAGATCCCAGCAGCAGCTAGAAGGTACAGAGTTGTCTAAAATCCCTTCAGCGTTTATAGTTTGTAGACTTTTTGCTGATGGTCATTTGACTGGTGTGAGCTGAAACCTTTTTGGAGGTTGGAGTTGCATATGGCTACTAATTCCTTATACTGAGCTTTAGGTATGTCTTGTTTTTTTCTTTACCTTTTTTTTTAAAAGAGTGAGTACAACTTCCCTCTTCACATTGACTTCTTGAAAAATTTGTTATGTGTTGAATTTTCTTGCCTATTCCCTACCCCAGGGCATTTTTTGAGGGCAGGTGTTCTTTACCGCCCTGCAGTCCTTGTGACTCTTAAGCAACCATTAGCACTGGACTTAAAGCTGCTGTTGTGGGAAACAGCCACAAGGCGGCAGCATTATTCTGTTCTCAACTCTTGTTAATAGGGCAGCAGAGTCTTCCTGGAGGTAGTGTTCCGAGGTTGTAAATTAGAGTGGAACATGCTGGGACAAGCCCCCGAAGTTTATGTCTCCTTACTTAGGTTTGTTTTTTAAAGTTAATTTCTATTTCTTATCGGAGTAAATTTGATTAGAGTGTTGTGATTGTCTGGCTGTACAGAATCTGCTCAATGATTCATACATATGTCTGTTCATCGTCGGATCCTGTTACCATGTATGTTATTACAGAATATTGATTAGACCTCCCTTGCTATTTGGTAGGTGTTTTGTCATTATATATTTTATATGTATTGGTGATTATATAATTCATATAGTTTATATGTTATATGTTTATATATATTTCACATACATTAGTATATGTATGTTAGCCCCATAATCCTAATTTATCCATCCTCCCACCTTTCATTTTGGTTAACCGTTAGTTTGTTGTATAAGTCTGTGAGTGTCTTTTTCGGTGGAAATATGTTCATTGGTAGCAATCTTAGGATAACATGTATAAATGATATCATAGGATATTTGTCATTCCCTTTTGACTTACTTAACCTAATATGATTATTTCTAGGCTCATCTGTAGTCCTGAAAACGGCATTGTTCATTTTTTTCCCGAAGCTACCATTCCATTCGGTACGTATACCACTTCTTCTTTGTCCATTTATCTGTTGATGGACATTTTGTTTGCTTGCATGTCTTGGCTATTGTAAATATTGCTGCAGTGCATGTTTGCCTGTCTGTGCCTTTCCGATTCTGAACTTCTTAGGGTATAGGCCCATTAGGGGATATGCCGCATCATATGGTAGCTCAGTTTTTATCTTTTAAATGCAGCTCCATTCTGTTCTCATGACTAGCTCTTACCAGTTTACATCCAACCAACAGCATATTGGGTATGCCTTTCTCCACTAACCTGTCAGCATTCATTGTTTGTAGAATGTTACGGATGGCATTTTGAATATTGGGTGGCGAAATCTGTATGTAGTTTGGATTTGCATCCAACCAATAATTCCTGATATTGAGCTTTTATCCATGTTCTTCTGTTTTTCAAATCACAGAGTGAGTAACACTTACCTCTTCCAACTGTTTTCTTGAAAAGCTTTCCGTGTTGTGAACTTTCTCGGCCATTTCCTACCTCAGGATATTTTTGAGGGCATGAGTCATTTACAGCCCTGCCGTCCTTGTGAATATTAGTGACCATTAGCAGTAGATTTAAAGCTGCTGTTTGAGGAAACGGCCTTAGGGTGGCAGCATTTCTACGTTGCCAAGTCTGCTTGCTAGGGAAACAGAACCTTGCAGCAAGTTGTGCTTTTAGGTTGCAGATTAGAGTGGAATGAGCCAGGACAAACCCCCATAAGTTTTAGCCTCCTTAATTCTTGTTTGTGTCTGTAAGTTGTAGTTTTTCTCATAAGAGCAAGTTTGATTGAAAAATGTCTTTGGTTCTAGGTGTACAGAATCTTGTTCATTTACACATATACATATATCTATTGATCTTTGGGTCCTTTTCCATGTAGGTTATTACAGAGTGTTGAGTAGACCACTCTTGGTATTCCATAGGTGTTTGGGGATGATATATTTTATATGTATTAGTATATGTTTGTTAACCCCAATATCCTAATTTATCCATTCCTCACACCTTTTCTTTGGCTTAACCTTAAGTTTGTCTTCTCAATCTGAGATTGTCTTTATCTGGGGAAATATGTTCATTTTTACGTATTTTCAGATAACATAAGTGATATCCTAGGATATTTGTCTTTGGCATTGTGACTTACTACACGTTGTGTGATTATTTCTAGGCTCATGTGTGGTGCTGCCTGTGCCATTCTTTTATTTTTTTTCGTGAGTAATATTCCAGTCTGTCCATATACCACTTCTTCATTGTCCATTCATCTGTTTATGGACCTTTTTTTTGCTTCCATGTCTTGGCTATTTCAATATTGCTGCAGTGCACATTTGCCTGCCTCTGTCTTTCCGATTCTGGTGGTCTTAGGTTATAGGCCCAAAAGGTGCCCTGCCGCATCATATGGTAGCTCAGTTTTTCCCTGTTAAAGCAGCTCCATTCAGTGTTCTTTAGTGCTGTTACCACTTTACATCCCACCAGCAGCTAGAAGGTACACAGTTGTCTAAAATCCCTTCAGCGTTTATAGTTTGTAGACTTTTTGCTGGTGGTCATTTGACTGGTGTGAGCTGAAATCTTTTTGGAGGTTGGAGTTGCATGTGGCTACTAATTCCTTATACTGAGCTTTAGGCATGTCCTGTTTTTTCTTTTCCTTTTTTTTTAAAGAGTGAGTACAACTTCCCTCTTCACATTGACTTCTTGAAAAATTTGTCATGTGTTGAATTTTCTTGCCTATTCCCTACCCCAGGGTATTTTTTGAGGGTAGGTGTCATTTACAGCCCTGCAGTCCTTGTGTCTCTTAAGCAACCATTAGCACTGGATTTAAAGCTGCTGTTGTGGGAAACAGCCACAAGGCGGCAGCATTATTACGTTCTCAACTCTTGTTACTAGGGCAACAGAGTCTTCCTGGAGGTAGTGTTCCGAGGTTGTAAATTAGAGTGGAACGTGCTGGGACAAGCCCCCAGAAGTTTATGTCTCCTTACTTAGGTTTGTTTTTTAAAGTTAATTTCTATTTCTCACCAGAGTAAATTTGATTAGAATGTTGTGATTGTCTGGCTGTACAGAATCTGCTCAATGATTCATACATATGTCTGTTCATTTTCGGAGCCTGT
Organism: Eubalaena glacialis; assembly: GCF_028564815.1. Taxonomy (NCBI): domain Eukaryota; kingdom Metazoa; phylum Chordata; class Mammalia; order Artiodactyla; family Balaenidae; genus Eubalaena; species Eubalaena glacialis. The sequence continues at coordinate 168,750 of NW_026871374.1, read as the reverse complement.
TACCATGTATGTTATTACGGAATGTTGAGTAGACCTCCCTTGCTATTTGGTAGGTGTTTTGTCATTATATATTTTATATGTATTGGTGATTATATAATTCATATAGTTTATATGTTATGTGTTTATATACATTTCACATACATTAGTATATGTATGTTAGCCCCATAATCCTAATTTATCCATCCTCCCACCTTTCATTTTGGTTACCCGTTAGTTTGTTTTATAAGTCTGTGAGTGTCTTTTTTGGTGGAAATATGTTCATTGGTAGCAATCTTAGGATAACATGTATAAATGATATCATAGGATATTTGTCATTCCCTTTTGACCTACTTAACCTAATATGATTATTTCTAGGCTCATCTGTAGTCCTGAAAACGGCATTGTTCATTTTTTTCCCGAAGCTACCATTCCATTCGGTACGTATACCACTTCTTCTTTGTCCATTTATCTGTTGATGGACATTTTGTTTGCTTGCATGTCTTGGCTATTGTAAATATTGCTGCAGTGCATGTTTGCCTGTCTGTGCCTTTCCGATTCTGAACTTCTTAGGGTATAGGCCCATTAGGGGATATGCCGCATCATATGGTAGCTCAGTTTTTATCTTTTAAATGCAGCTCCATTCTGTTCTCATGACTAGCTCTTACCAGTTTACATCCAACCAACAGCATATTGGGTATGCCTTTCTCCACTAACCTGTCAGCATTCATTGTTTGTAGAATGTTACGGATGGCATTTTGAATATTGGGTGGCGAAATCTGTTTGTAGTTTGGATTTGCATCCAACCAATAATTCCTGATATTGAGCTTTTATCCATGTTCTTCTGTTTTTCAAATCACAGAGTGAGTAACACTTACCTTTTCCAACTGTTTTCTTGAAAAGCTTTCCGTGTTGTGAACTTTCTCGGCCATTTCCTACCTCAGGATATTTTTGAGGGCATGAGTCATTTACAGCCCTGCCGTCCTTGTGAATATTAGTGACCATTAGCAGTAGATTTAAAGCTGCTGTTTGAGGAAACGGCCTTAGGGTGGCAGCATTTCTACGCTGCCAAGTCTGCTTGCTAGGGAAACAGAACCTTGCAGCAAGTTGTGCTTTTAGGTTGCAGATTAGAGTGGAATGAGCCAGGACAAACCCCCATAAGTTTTAGCCTCCTTAATTCTTGTTTGTGTCTGTAAGTTGTAGTTTTTATCAGAGCAAGTTTGATTGAAAAATGTCTTTGGTTCTAGGTGTACAGAATCTTGTTCATTTACACATATACATATATCTATTGATCTTTGGGTCCTTTTCCATGTAGGTTATTACAGAGTGTTGAGTAGACCACTCTTGGTATTCCATAGGTGTTTGGGGATGATATATTTTATATGTATTAGTATATGTTTGTTAACCCCAATATCCTAATTTATCCATTCCTCACACCTTTTCTTTGGCTTAACCTTAAGTTTGTCTTCTCAATCTGAGATTGTCTTTATCTGGGGAAATATGTTCATTTTTACGTATTTTCAGATAACATAAGTGATATCCTAGGATATTTGTCTTTGGCATTGTGACTTACTACACGTTGTGTGATTATTTCTAGGCTCATGTGTGGTGCTGCCTGTGCCATTCTTTTATTTTTTTTCGTGAGTAATATTCCAGTCTGTCCATATACCACTTCTTCATTGTCCATTCATCTGTTTATGGACCTTTTTTTTGCTTCCATGTCTTGGCTATTTCAATATTGCTGCAGTGCATATTTGCCTGCCTCTGTCTTTCCGATTCTGGTGGTCTTAGGTTATAGGCCCAAAAGGTGCCCTGCCGCATCATATGGTAGCTCAGTTTTTCCCTGTTAAAGCAGCTCCATTCAGTGTTCTTTAGTGCTGTTACCACTTTACATCCCACCAGCAGCTAGAAGGTACACAGTTGTCTAAAATCCCTTCAGCGTTTATAGTTTGTAGACTTTTTGCTGGTGGTCATTTGACTGGTGTGAGCTGAAATCTTTTTGGAGGTTGGAGTTGCATGTGGCTACTAATTCCTTATACTGAGCTTTAGGCATGTCCTGTTTTTTCTTTTCCTTTTTTTTTAAAGAGTGAGTACAACTTCCCTCTTCACATTGACTTCTTGAAAAATTTGTCATGTGTTGAATTTTCTTGCCTATTCCCTACCCCAGGGTATTTTTTGAGGGTAGGTGTCATTTACAGCCCTGCAGTCCTTGTGTCTCTTAAGCAACCATTAGCACTGGATTTAAAGCTGCTGTTGTGGGAAACAGCCACAAGGCGGCAGCATTATTACGTTCTCAACTCTTGTTACTAGGGCAACAGAGTCTTCCTGGAGGTAGTGTTCTGAGGTTGTAAATTAGAGTGGAACGTGCTGGGACAAGCCCCCAGAAGTTTATGTCTCCTTACTTAGGTTTGTTTTTTAAAGTTAATTTCTATTTCTCACCAGAGTAAATTTGATTAGAATGTTGTGATTGTCTGGCTGTACAGAATCTGCTCAATGATTCATACATATGTCTGTTCATTTTCGGAGCCTGTTACCATGTATGTTATTACGGAATGTTGAGTAGACCTCCCTTGCTATTTGGTAGGTGTTTTGTCATTATATATTTTATATGTATTGGTGATTATATAATTCATATAGTTTATATGTTATGTGTTTATATACATTTCACATACATTAGTATATGTATGTTAGCCCCATAATCCTAATTTATCCATCCTCCCACCTTTCATTTTGGTTACCCGTTAGTTTGTTTTATAAGTCTGTGAGTGTCTTTTTTGGTGGAAATATGTTCATTGGTAGCAATCTTAGGATAACATGTATAAATGATATCATAGGATATTTGTCATTCCCTTTTGACCTACTTAACCTAATATGATTATTTCTAGGCTCATCTGTAGTCCTGAAAACGGCATTGTTCATTTTTTTCCCGAAGCTACCATTCCATTCGGTACGTATACCACTTCTTCTTTGTCCATTTATCTGTTGATGGACATTTTGTTTGCTTGCATGTCTTGGCTATTGTAAATATTGCTGCAGTGCATGTTTGCCTGTCTGTGCCTTTCCGATTCTGAACTTCTTAGGGTATAGGCCCATTAGGGGATATGCCGCATCATATGGTAGCTCAGTTTTTATCTTTTAAATGCAGCTCCATTCTGTTCTCATGACTAGCTCTTACCAGTTTACATCCAACCAACAGCATATTGGGTATGCCTTTCTCCACTAACCTGTCAGCATTCATTGCTTGTAGAATGTTACGGATGGCATTTTGAATATTGGGTGGCGAAATCTGTTTGTAGTTTGGATTTGCATCCAACCAATAATTCCTGATATTGAGCTTTTATCCATGTTCTTCTGTTTTTCAAATCACAGAGTGAGTAACACTTACCTCTTCCAACTGTTTTCTTGAAAAGCTTTCCGTGTTGTGAACTTTCTCGGCCATTTCCTACCTCAGGATATTTTTGAGGGCATGAGTCATTTACAGCCCTGCCGTCCTTGTGAATATTAGTGACCATTAGCAGTAGATTTAAAGCTGCTGTTTGAGGAAACGGCCTTAGGGTGGCAGCATTTCTACGTTGCCAAGTCTGCTTGCTAGGGAAACAGAACCTTGCAGCAAGTTGTGCTTTTAGGTTGCAGATTAGAGTGGAATGAGCCAGGACAAACCCCCATAAGTTTTAGCCTCCTTAATTCTTGTTTGTGTCTGTAAGTTGTAGTTTTTATCAGAGCAAGTTTGATTGAAAAATGTCTTTGGTTCTAGGTGTACAGAATCTTGTTCATTTACACATATACATATATCTATTGATCTTTGGGTCCTTTTCCATGTAGGTTATTACAGAGTGTTGAGTAGACCACTCTTGGTATTCCATAGGTGTTTGGGGATGATATATTTTATATGTATTAGTATATGTTTGTTAACCCCAATATCCTAATTTATCCATTCCTCACACCTTTTCTTTGGCTTAACCTTAAGTTTGTCTTCTCAATCTGAGATTGTCTTTATCTGGGGAAATATGTTCATTTTTACGTATTTTCAGATAACATAAGTGATATCCTAGGATATTTGTCTTTGGCATTGTGACTTACTACACGTTGTGTGATTATTTCTAGGCTCATGTGTGGTGCTGCCTGTGCCATTCTTTTATTTTTTTTCGTGAGTAATATTCCAGTCTGTCCATATACCACTTCTTCATTGTCCATTCATCTGTTTATGGACCTTTTTTTTGCTTCCATGTCTTGGCTATTTCAATATTGCTGCAGTGCACATTTGCCTGCCTCTGTCTTTCCGATTCTGGTGGTCTTAGGTTATAGGCCCAAAAGGTGCCCTGCCGCATCATATGGTAGCTCAGTTTTTCCCTGTTAAAGCAGCTCCATTCAGTGTTCTTTAGTGCTGTTACCACTTTACATCCCACCAGCAGCTAGAAGGTACACAGTTGTCTAAAATCCCTTCAGCGTTTATAGTTTGTAGACTTTTTGCTGGTGGTCATTTGACTGGTGTGAGCTGAAATCTTTTTGGAGGTTGGAGTTGCATGTGGCTACTAATTCCTTATACTGAGCTTTAGGCATGTCCTGTTTTTTCTTTTCCTTTTTTTTTAAAGAGTGAGTACAACTTCCCTCTTCACATTGACTTCTTGAAAAATTTGTCATGTGTTGAATTTTCTTGCCTATTCCCTACCCCAGGGTATTTTTTGAGGGTAGGTGTCATTTACAGCCCTGCAGTCCTTGTGTCTCTTAAGCAACCATTAGCACTGGATTTAAAGCTGCTGTTGTGGGAAACAGCCACAAGGCGGCAGCATTATTACGTTCTCAAGTCTTGTTACTAGGGCAACAGAGTCTTCCTGGAGGTAGTGTTCCGAGGTTGTAAATTAGAGTGGAACGTGCTGGGACAAGCCCCCAGAAGTTTATGTCTCCTTACTTAGGTTTGTTTTTTAAAGTTAATTTCTATTTCTCACCAGAGTAAATTTGATTAGAATGTTGTGATTGTCTGGCTGTACAGAATCTGCTCAATGATTCATACATATGTCTGTTCATTTTCGGAGCCTGTTACCATGTATGTTATTACGGAATGTTGAGTAGACCTCCCTTGCTATTTGGTAGGTGTTTTGTCATTATATATTTTATATGTATTGGTGATTATATAATTCATATAGTTTATATGTTATGTGTTTATATACATTTCACATACATTAGTATATGTATGTTAGCCCCATAATCCTAATTTATCCATCCTCCCACCTTTCATTTTGGTTACCCGTTAGTTTGTTTTATAAGTCTGTGAGTGTCTTTTTTGGTGGAAATATGTTCATTGGTAGCAATCTTAGGATAACATGTATAAATGATATCATAGGATATTTGTCATTCCCTTTTGACCTACTTAACCTAATATGATTATTTCTAGGCTCATCTGTAGTCCTGAAAACGGCATTGTTCATTTTTTTCCCGAAGCTACCATTCCATTCGGTACGTATACCACTTCTTCTTTGTCCATTTATCTGTTGATGGACATTTTGTTTGCTTGCATGTCTTGGCTATTGTAAATATTGCTGCAGTGCATGTTTGCCTGTCTGTGCCTTTCCGATTCTGAACTTCTTAGGGTATAGGCCCATTAGGGGATATGCCGCATCATATGGTAGCTCAGTTTTTATCTTTTAAATGCAGCTCCATTCTGTTCTCATGACTAGCTCTTACCAGTTTACATCCAACCAACAGCATATTGGGTATGCCTTTCTCCACTAACCTGTCAGCATTCATTGTTTGTAGAATGTTACGGATGGCATTTTGAATATTGGGTGGCGAAATCTGTTTGTAGTTTGGATTTGCATCCAACCAATAATTCCTGATATTGAGCTTTTATCCATGTTCTTCTGTTTTTCAAATCACAGAGTGAGTAACACTTACCTTTTCCAACTGTTTTCTTGAAAAGCTTTCCGTGTTGTGAACTTTCTCGGCCATTTCCTACCTCAGGATATTTTTGAGGGCATGAGTCATTTACAGCCCTGCCGTCCTTGTGAATATTAGTGACCATTAGCAGTAGATTTAAAGCTGCTGTTTGAGGAAACGGCCTTAGGGTGGCAGCATTTCTACGCTGCCAAGTCTGCTTGCTAGGGAAACAGAACCTTGCAGCAAGTTGTGCTTTTAGGTTGCAGATTAGAGTGGAATGAGCCAGGACAAACCCCCATAAGTTTTAGCCTCCTTAATTCTTGTTTGTGTCTGTAAGTTGTAGTTTTTATCAGAGCAAGTTTGATTGAAAAATGTCTTTGGTTCTAGGTGTACAGAATCTTGTTCATTTACACATATACATATATCTATTGATCTTTGGGTCCTTTTCCATGTAGGTTATTACAGAGTGTTGAGTAGACCACTCTTGGTATTCCATAGGTGTTTGGGGATGATATATTTTATATGTATTAGTATATGTTTGTTAACCCCAATATCCTAATTTATCCATTCCTCACACCTTTTCTTTGGCTTAACCTTAAGTTTGTCTTCTCAATCTGAGATTGTCTTTATCTGGGGAAATATGTTCATTTTTACGTATTTTCAGATAACATAAGTGATATCCTAGGATATTTGTCTTTGGCATTGTGACTTACTACACGTTGTGTGATTATTTCTAGGCTCATGTGTGGTGCTGCCTGTGCCATTCTTTTATTTTTTTTCGTGAGTAATATTCCAGTCTGTCCATATACCACTTCTTCATTGTCCATTCATCTGTTTATGGACCTTTTTTTTGCTTCCATGTCTTGGCTATTTCAATATTGCTGCAGTGCACATTTGCCTGCCTCTGTCTTTCCGATTCTGGTGGTCTTAGGTTATAGGCCCAAAAGGTGCCCTGCCGCATCATATGGTAGCTCAGTTTTTCCCTGTTAAAGCAGCTCCATTCAGTGTTCTTTAGTGCTGTTACCACTTTACATCCCACCAGCAGCTAGAAGGTACACAGTTGTCTAAAATCCCTTCAGCGTTTATAGTTTGTAGACTTTTTGCTGGTGGTCATTTGACTGGTGTGAGCTGAAATCTTTTTGGAGGTTGGAGTTGCATGTGGCTACTAATTCCTTATACTGAGCTTTAGGCATGTCCTGTTTTTTCTTTTCCTTTTTTTTTAAAGAGTGAGTACAACTTCCCTCTTCACATTGACTTCTTGAAAAATTTGTCATGTGTTGAATTTTCTTGCCTATTCCCTACCCCAGGGTATTTTTTGAGGGTAGGTGTCATTTACAGCCCTGCAGTCCTTGTGTCTCTTAAGCAACCATTAGCACTGGATTTAAAGCTGCTGTTGTGGGAAACAGCCACAAGGCGGCAGCATTATTACGTTCTCAACTCTTGTTACTAGGGCAACAGAGTCTTCCTGGAGGTAGTGTTCTGAGGTTGTAAATTAGAGTGGAACGTGCTGGGACAAGCCCCCAGAAGTTTATGTCTCCTTACTTAGGTTTGTTTTTTAAAGTTAATTTCTATTTCTCACCAGAGTAAATTTGATTAGAATGTTGTGATTGTCTGGCTGTACAGAATCTGCTCAATGATTCATACATATGTCTGTTCATTTTCGGAGCCTGTTACCATGTATGTTATTACGGAATGTTGAGTAGACCTCCCTTGCTATTTGGTAGGTGTTTTGTCATTATATATTTTATATGTATTGGTGATTATATAATTCATATAGTTTATATGTTATGTGTTTATATACATTTCACATACATTAGTATATGTATGTTAGCCCCATAATCCTAATTTATCCATCCTCCCACCTTTCATTTTGGTTACCCGTTAGTTTGTTTTATAAGTCTGTGAGTGTCTTTTTTGGTGGAAATATGTTCATTGGTAGCAATCTTAGGATAACATGTATAAATGATATCATAGGATATTTGTCATTCCCTTTTGACCTACTTAACCTAATATGATTATTTCTAGGCTCATCTGTAGTCCTGAAAACGGCATTGTTCATTTTTTTCCCGAAGCTACCATTCCATTCGGTACGTATACCACTTCTTCTTTGTCCATTTATCTGTTGATGGACATTTTGTTTGCTTGCATGTCTTGGCTATTGTAAATATTGCTGCAGTGCATGTTTGCCTGTCTGTGCCTTTCCGATTCTGAACTTCTTAGGGTATAGGCCCATTAGGGGATATGCCGCATCATATGGTAGCTCAGTTTTTATCTTTTAAATGCAGCTCCATTCTGTTCTCATGACTAGCTCTTACCAGTTTACATCCAACCAACAGCATATTGGGTATGCCTTTCTCCACTAACCTGTCAGCATTCATTGCTTGTAGAATGTTACGGATGGCATTTTGAATATTGGGTGGCGAAATCTGTTTGTAGTTTGGATTTGCATCCAACCAATAATTCCTGATATTGAGCTTTTATCCATGTTCTTCTGTTTTTCAAATCACAGAGTGAGTAACACTTACCTCTTCCAACTGTTTTCTTGAAAAGCTTTCCGTGTTGTGAACTTTCTCGGCCATTTCCTACCTCAGGATATTTTTGAGGGCATGAGTCATTTACAGCCCTGCCGTCCTTGTGAATATTAGTGACCATTAGCAGTAGATTTAAAGCTGCTGTTTGAGGAAACGGCCTTAGGGTGGCAGCATTTCTACGTTGCCAAGTCTGCTTGCTAGGGAAACAGAACCTTGCAGCAAGTTGTGCTTTTAGGTTGCAGATTAGAGTGGAATGAGCCAGGACAAACCCCCATAAGTTTTAGCCTCCTTAATTCTTGTTTGTGTCTGTAAGTTGTAGTTTTTCTCATAAGAGCAAGTTTGATTGAAAAATGTCTTTGGTTCTAGGTGTACAGAATCTTGTTCATTTACACATATACATATATCTATTGATCTTTGGGTCCTTTTCCATGTAGGTTATTACAGAGTGTTGAGTAGACCACTCTTGGTATTCCATAGGTGTTTGGGGATGATATATTTTATATGTATTAGTATATGTTTGTTAACCCCAATATCCTAATTTATCCATTCCTCACACCTTTTCTTTGGCTTAACCTTAAGTTTGTCTTCTCAATCTGAGATTGTCTTTATCTGGGGAAATATGTTCATTTTTACGTATTTTCAGATAACATAAGTGATATCCTAGGATATTTGTCTTTGGCATTGTGACTTACTACACGTTGTGTGATTATTTCTAGGCTCATGTGTGGTGCTGCCTGTGCCATTCTTTTATTTTTTTTCGTGAGTAATATTCCAGTCTGTCCATATACCACTTCTTCATTGTCCATTCATCTGTTTATGGACCTTTTTTTTGCTTCCATGTCTTGGCTATTTCAATATTGCTGCAGTGCACATTTGCCTGCCTCTGTCTTTCCGATTCTGGTGGTCTTAGGTTATAGGCCCAAAAGGTGCCCTGCCGCATCATATGGTAGCTCAGTTTTTCCCTGTTAAAGCAGCTCCATTCAGTGTTCTTTAGTGCTGTTACCACTTTACATCCCACCAGCAGCTAGAAGGTACACAGTTGTCTAAAATCCCTTCAGCGTTTATAGTTTGTAGACTTTTTGCTGGTGGTCATTTGACTGGTGTGAGCTGAAATCTTTTTGGAGGTTGGAGTTGCATGTGGCTACTAATTCCTTATACTGAGCTTTAGGCATGTCCTGTTTTTTCTTTTCCTTTTTTTTTAAAGAGTGAGTACAACTTCCCTCTTCACATTGACTTCTTGAAAAATTTGTCATGTGTTGAATTTTCTTGCCTATTCCCTACCCCAGGGTATTTTTTGAGGGTAGGTGTCATTTACAGCCCTGCAGTCCTTGTGTCTCTTAAGCAACCATTAGCACTGGATTTAAAGCTGCTGTTGTGGGAAACAGCCACAAGGCGGCAGCATTATTACGTTCTCAACTCTTGTTACTAGGGCAACAGAGTCTTCCTGGAGGTAGTGTTCTGAGGTTGTAAATTAGAGTGGAACGTGCTGGGACAAGCCCCCAGAAGTTTATGTCTCCTTACTTAGGTTTGTTTTTTAAAGTTAATTTCTATTTCTCACCAGAGTAAATTTGATTAGAATGTTGTGATTGTCTGGCTGTACAGAATCTGCTCAATGATTCATACATATGTCTGTTCATTTTCGGAGCCTGTTACCATGTATGTTATTACGGAATGTTGAGTAGACCTCCCTTGCTATTTGGTAGGTGTTTTGTCATTATATATTTTATATGTATTGGTGATTATATAATTCATATAGTTTATATGTTATGTGTTTATATACATTTCACATACATTAGTATATGTATGTTAGCCCCATAATCCTAATTTATCCATCCTCCCACCTTTCATTTTGGTTACCCGTTAGTTTGTTTTATAAGTCTGTGAGTGTCTTTTTTGGTGGAAATATGTTCATTGGTAGCAATCTTAGGATAACATGTATAAATGATATCATAGGATATTTGTCATTCCCTTTTGACCTACTTAACCTAATATGATTATTTCTAGGCTCATCTGTAGTCCTGAAAACGGCATTGTTCATTTTTTTCCCGAAGCTACCATTCCATTCGGTACGTATACCACTTCTTCTTTGTCCATTTATCTGTTGATGGACATTTTGTTTGCTTGCATGTCTTGGCTATTGTAAATATTGCTGCAGTGCATGTTTGCCTGTCTGTGCCTTTCCGATTCTGAACTTCTTAGGGTATAGGCCCATTAGGGGATATGCCGCATCATATGGTAGCTCAGTTTTTATCTTTTAAATGCAGCTCCATTCTGTTCTCATGACTAGCTCTTACCAGTTTACATCCAACCAACAGCATATTGGGTATGCCTTTCTCCACTAACCTGTCAGCATTCATTGTTTGTAGAATGTTACGGATGGCATTTTGAATATTGGGTGGCGAAATCTGTTTGTAGTTTGGATTTGCATCCAACCAATAATTCCTGATATTGAGCTTTTATCCATGTTCTTCTGTTTTTCAAATCACAGAGTGAGTAACACTTACCTCTTCCAACTGTTTTCTTGAAAAGCTTTCCGTGTTGTGAACTTTCTCGGCCATTTCCTACCTCAGGATATTTTTGAGGGCATGAGTCATTTACAGCCCTGCCGTCCTTGTGAATATTAGTGACCATTAGCAGTAGATTTAAAGCTGCTGTTTGAGGAAACGGCCTTAGGGTGGCAGCATTTCTACGTTGCCAAGTCTGCTTGCTAGGGAAACAGAACCTTGCAGCAAGTTGTGCTTTTAGGTTGCAGATTAGAGTGGAATGAGCCAGGACAAACCCCCATAAGTTTTAGCCTCCTTAATTCTTGTTTGTGTCTGTAAGTTGTAGTTTTTCTCATAAGAGCAAGTTTGATTGAAAAATGTCTTTGGTTCTAGGTGTACAGAATCTTGTTCATTTACACATATACATATATCTATTGATCTTTGGGTCCTTTTCCATGTAGGTTATTACAGAGTGTTGAGTAGACCACTCTTGGTATTCCATAGGTGTTTGGGGATGATATATTTTATATGTATTAGTATATGTTTGTTAACCCCAATATCCTAATTTATCCATTCCTCACACCTTTTCTTTGGCTTAACCTTAAGTTTGTCTTCTCAATCTGAGATTGTCTTTATCTGGGGAAATATGTTCATTTTTACGTATTTTCAGATAACATAAGTGATATCCTAGGATATTTGTCTTTGGCATTGTGACTTACTACACGTTGTGTGATTATTTCTAGGCTCATGTGTGGTGCTGCCTGTGCCATTCTTTTATTTTTTTTCGTGAGTAATATTCCAGTCTGTCCATATACCACTTCTTCATTGTCCATTCATCTGTTTATGGACCTTTTTTTTGCTTCCATGTCTTGGCTATTTCAATATTGCTGCAGTGCACATTTGCCTGCCTCTGTCTTTCCGATTCTGGTGGTCTTAGGTTATAGGCCCAAAAGGTGCCCTGCCGCATCATATGGTAGCTCAGTTTTTCCCTGTTAAAGCAGCTCCATTCAGTGTTCTTTAGTGCTGTTACCACTTTACATCCCACCAGCAGCTAGAAGGTACACAGTTGTCTAAAATCCCTTCAGCGTTTATAGTTTGTAGACTTTTTGCTGGTGGTCATTTGACTGGTGTGAGCTGAAATCTTTTTGGAGGTTGGAGTTGCATGTGGCTACTAATTCCTTATACTGAGCTTTAGGCATGTCCTGTTTTTTCTTTTCCTTTTTTTTTAAAGAGTGAGTACAACTTCCCTCTTCACATTGACTTCTTGAAAAATTTGTCATGTGTTGAATTTTCTTGCCTATTCCCTACCCCAGGGTATTTTTTGAGGGTAGGTGTCATTTACAGCCCTGCAGTCCTTGTGTCTCTTAAGCAACCATTAGCACTGGATTTAAAGCTGCTGTTGTGGGAAACAGCCACAAGGCGGCAGCATTATTACGTTCTCAACTCTTGTTACTAGGGCAACAGAGTCTTCCTGGAGGTAGTGTTCCGAGGTTGTAAATTAGAGTGGAACGTGCTGGGACAAGCCCCCAGAAGTTTATGTCTCCTTACTTAGGTTTGTTTTTTAAAGTTAATTTCTATTTCTCACCAGAGTAAATTTGATTAGAATGTTGTGATTGTCTGGCTGTACAGAATCTGCTCAATGATTCATACATATGTCTGTTCATTTTCGGAGCCTGTTACCATGTATGTTATTACGGAATGTTGAGTAGACCTCCCTTGCTATTTGGTAGGTGTTTTGTCATTATATATTTTATATGTATTGGTGATTATATAATTCATATAGTTTATATGTTATGTGTTTATATACATTTCACATACATTAGTATATGTATGTTAGCCCCATAATCCTAATTTATCCATCCTCCCACCTTTCATTTTGGTTACCCGTTAGTTTGTTTTATAAGTCTGTGAGTGTCTTTTTTGGTGGAAATATGTTCATTGGTAGCAATCTTAGGATAACATGTATAAATGATATCATAGGATATTTGTCATTCCCTTTTGACCTACTTAACCTAATATGATTATTTCTAGGCTCATCTGTAGTCCTGAAAACGGCATTGTTCATTTTTTTCCCGAAGCTACCATTCCATTCGGTACGTATACCACTTCTTCTTTGTCCATTTATCTGTTGATGGACATTTTGTTTGCTTGCATGTCTTGGCTATTGTAAATATTGCTGCAGTGCATGTTTGCCTGTCTGTGCCTTTCCGATTCTGAACTTCTTAGGGTATAGGCCCATTAGGGGATATGCCGCATCATATGGTAGCTCAGTTTTTATCTTTTAAATGCAGCTCCATTCTGTTCTCATGACTAGCTCTTACCAGTTTACATCCAACCAACAGCATATTGGGTATGCCTTTCTCCACTAACCTGTCAGCATTCATTGTTTGTAGAATGTTACGGATGGCATTTTGAATATTGGGTGGCGAAATCTGTTTGTAGTTTGGATTTGCATCCAACCAATAATTCCTGATATTGAGCTTTTATCCATGTTCTTCTGTTTTTCAAATCACAGAGTGAGTAACACTTACCTCTTCCAACTGTTTTCTTGAAAAGCTTTCCGTGTTGTGAACTTTCTCGGCCATTTCCTACCTCAGGATATTTTTGAGGGCATGAGTCATTTACAGCCCTGCCGTCCTTGTGAATATTAGTGACCATTAGCAGTAGATTTAAAGCTGCTGTTTGAGGAAACGGCCTTAGGGTGGCAGCATTTCTACGTTGCCAAGTCTGCTTGCTAGGGAAACAGAACCTTGCAGCAAGTTGTGCTTTTAGGTTGCAGATTAGAGTGGAATGAGCCAGGACAAACCCCCATAAGTTTTAGCCTCCTTAATTCTTGTTTGTGTCTGTAAGTTGTAGTTTTTCTCATAAGAGCAAGTTTGATTGAAAAATGTCTTTGGTTCTAGGTGTACAGAATCTTGTTCATTTACACATATACATATATCTATTGATCTTTGGGTCCTTTTCCATGTAGGTTATTACAGAGTGTTGAGTAGACCACTCTTGGTATTCCATAGGTGTTTGGGGATGATATATTTTATATGTATTAGTATATGTTTGTTAACCCCAATATCCTAATTTATCCATTCCTCACACCTTTTCTTTGGCTTAACCTTAAGTTTGTCTTCTCAATCTGAGATTGTCTTTATCTGGGGAAATATGTTCATTTTTACGTATTTTCAGATAACATAAGTGATATCCTAGGATATTTGTCTTTGGCATTGTGACTTACTACACGTTGTGTGATTATTTCTAGGCTCATGTGTGGTGCTGCCTGTGCCATTCTTTTATTTTTTTTCGTGAGTAATATTCCAGTCTGTCCATATACCACTTCTTCATTGTCCATTCATCTGTTTATGGACCTTTTTTTTGCTTCCATGTCTTGGCTATTTCAATATTGCTGCAGTGCACATTTGCCTGCCTCTGTCTTTCCGATTCTGGTGGTCTTAGGTTATAGGCCCAAAAGGTGCCCTGCCGCATCATATGGTAGCTCAGTTTTTCCCTGTTAAAGCAGCTCCATTCAGTGTTCTTTAGTGCTGTTACCACTTTACATCCCACCAGCAGCTAGAAGGTACACAGTTGTCTAAAATCCCTTCAGCGTTTATAGTTTGTAGACTTTTTGCTGGTGGTCATTTGACTGGTGTGAGCTGAAATCTTTTTGGAGGTTGGAGTTGCATGTGGCTACTAATTCCTTATACTGAGCTTTAGGCATGTCCTGTTTTTTCTTTTCCTTTTTTTTTAAAGAGTGAGTACAACTTCCCTCTTCACATTGACTTCTTGAAAAATTTGTCATGTGTTGAATTTTCTTGCCTATTCCCTACCCCAGGGTATTTTTTGAGGGTAGGTGTCATTTACAGCCCTGCAGTCCTTGTGTCTCTTAAGCAACCATTAGCACTGGATTTAAAGCTGCTGTTGTGGGAAACAGCCACAAGGCGGCAGCATTATTACGTTCTCAACTCTTGTTACTAGGGCAACAGAGTCTTCCTGGAGGTAGTGTTCCGAGGTTGTAAATTAGAGTGGAACGTGCTGGGACAAGCCCCCAGAAGTTTATGTCTCCTTACTTAGGTTTGTTTTTTAAAGTTAATTTCTATTTCTCACCAGAGTAAATTTGATTAGAATGTTGTGATTGTCTGGCTGTACAGAATCTGCTCAATGATTCATACATATGTCTGTTCATTTTCGGAGCCTGTTACCATGTATGTTATTACGGAATGTTGAGTAGACCTCCCTTGCTATTTGGTAGGTGTTTTGTCATTATATATTTTATATGTATTGGTGATTATATAATTCATATAGTTTATATGTTATGTGTTTATATACATTTCACATACATTAGTATATGTATGTTAGCCCCATAATCCTAATTTATCCATCCTCCCACCTTTCATTTTGGTTACCCGTTAGTTTGTTTTATAAGTCTGTGAGTGTCTTTTTCGGTGGAAATATGTTCATTGGTAGCAATCTTAGGATAACATGTATAAATGATATCATAGGATATTTGTCATTCCCTTTTGACTTACTTAACCTAATATGATTATTTCTAGGCTCATCTGTAGTCCTGAAAACGGCATTGTTCATTTTTTTCCCGAAGCTACCATTCCATTCGGTACGTATACCACTTCTTCTTTGTCCATTTATCTGTTGATGGACATTTTGTTTGCTTGCATGTCTTGGCTATTGTAAATATTGCTGCAGTGCATGTTTGCCTGTCTGTGCCTTTCCGATTCTGAACTTCTTAGGGTATAGGCCCATTAGGGGATATGCCGCATCATATGGTAGCTCAGTTTTTATCTTTTAAATGCAGCTCCATTCTGTTCTCATGACTAGCTCTTACCAGTTTACATCCAACCAACAGCATATTGGGTATGCCTTTCTCCACTAACCTGTCAGCATTCATTGTTTGTAGAATGTTACGGATGGCATTTTGAATATTGGGTGGCGAAATCTGTTTGTAGTTTGGATTTGCATCCAACCAATAATTCCTGATATTGAGCTTTTATCCATGTTCTTCTGTTTTTCAAATCACAGAGTGAGTAACACTTACCTCTTCCAACTGTTTTCTTGAAAAGCTTTCCGTGTTGTGAACTTTCTCGGCCATTTCCTACCTCAGGATATTTTTGAGGGCATGAGTCATTTACAGCCCTGCCGTCCTTGTGAATATTAGTGACCATTAGCAGTAGATTTAAAGCTGCTGTTTGAGGAAACGGCCTTAGGGTGGCAGCATTTCTACGTTGCCAAGTCTGCTTGCTAGGGAAACAGAACCTTGCAGCAAGTTGTGCTTTTAGGTTGCAGATTAGAGTGGAATGAGCCAGGACAAACCCCCATAAGTTTTAGCCTCCTTAATTCTTGTTTGTGTCTGTAAGTTGTAGTTTTTCTCATAAGAGCAAGTTTGATTGAAAAATGTCTTTGGTTCTAGGTGTACAGAATCTTGTTCATTTACACATATACATATATCTATTGATCTTTGGGTCCTTTTCCATGTAGGTTATTACAGAGTGTTGAGTAGACCACTCTTGGTATTCCATAGGTGTTTGGGGATGATATATTTTATATGTATTAGTATATGTTTGTTAACCCCAATATCCTAATTTATCCATTCCTCACACCTTTTCTTTGGCTTAACCTTAAGTTTGTCTTCTCAATCTGAGATTGTCTTTATCTGGGGAAATATGTTCATTTTTACGTATTTTCAGATAACATAAGTGATATCCTAGGATATTTGTCTTTGGCATTGTGACTTACTACACGTTGTGTGATTATTTCTAGGCTCATGTGTGGTGCTGCCTGTGCCATTCTTTTATTTTTTTTCGTGAGTAATATTCCAGTCTGTCCATATACCACTTCTTCATTGTCCATTCATCTGTTTATGGACCTTTTTTTTGCTTCCATGTCTTGGCTATTTCAATATTGCTGCAGTGCACATTTGCCTGCCTCTGTCTTTCCGATTCTGGTGGTCTTAGGTTATAGGCCCAAAAGGTGCCCTGCCGCATCATATGGTAGCTCAGTTTTTCCCTGTTAAAGCAGCTCCATTCAGTGTTCTTTAGTGCTGTTACCACTTTACATCCCACCAGCAGCTAGAAGGTACACAGTTGTCTAAAATCCCTTCAGCGTTTATAGTTTGTAGACTTTTTGCTGGTGGTCATTTGACTGGTGTGAGCTGAAATCTTTTTGGAGGTTGGAGTTGCATGTGGCTACTAATTCCTTATACTGAGCTTTAGGCATGTCCTGTTTTTTCTTTTCCTTTTTTTTTAAAGAGTGAGTACAACTTCCCTCTTCACATTGACTTCTTGAAAAATTTGTCATGTGTTGAATTTTCTTGCCTATTCCCTACCCCAGGGTATTTTTTGAGGGTAGGTGTCATTTACAGCCCTGCAGTCCTTGTGTCTCTTAAGCAACCATTAGCACTGGATTTAAAGCTGCTGTTGTGGGAAACAGCCACAAGGCGGCAGCATTATTACGTTCTCAACTCTTGTTACTAGGGCAACAGAGTCTTCCTGGAGGTAGTGTTCCGAGGTTGTAAATTAGAGTGGAACGTGCTGGGACAAGCCCCCAGAAGTTTATGTCTCCTTACTTAGGTTTGTTTTTTAAAGTTAATTTCTATTTCTCACCAGAGTAAATTTGATTAGAATGTTGTGATTGTCTGGCTGTACAGAATCTGCTCAATGATTCATACATATGTCTGTTCATTTTCGGAGCCTGTTACCATGTATGTTATTACGGAATGTTGAGTAGACCTCCCTTGCTATTTGGTAGGTGTTTTGTCATTATATATTTTATATGTATTGGTGATTATATAATTCATATAGTTTATATGTTATGTGTTTATATACATTTCACATACATTAGTATATGTATGTTAGCCCCATAATCCTAATTTATCCATCCTCCCACCTTTCATTTTGGTTACCCGTTAGTTTGTTTTATAAGTCTGTGAGTGTCTTTTTTGGTGGAAATATGTTCATTGGTAGCAATCTTAGGATAACATGTATAAATGATATCATAGGATATTTGTCATTCCCTTTTGACCTACTTAACCTAATATGATTATTTCTAGGCTCATCTGTAGTCCTGAAAACGGCATTGTTCATTTTTTTCCCGAAGCTACCATTCCATTCGGTACGTATACCACTTCTTCTTTGTCCATTTATCTGTTGATGGACATTTTGTTTGCTTGCATGTCTTGGCTATTGTAAATATTGCTGCAGTGCATGTTTGCCTGTCTGTGCCTTTCCGATTCTGAACTTCTTAGGGTATAGGCCCATTAGGGGATATGCCGCATCATATGGTAGCTCAGTTTTTATCTTTTAAATGCAGCTCCATTCTGTTCTCATGACTAGCTCTTACCAGTTTACATCCAACCAACAGCATATTGGGTATGCCTTTCTCCACTAACCTGTCAGCATTCATTGTTTGTAGAATGTTACGGATGGCATTTTGAATATTGGGTGGCGAAATCTGTTTGTAGTTTGGATTTGCATCCAACCAATAATTCCTGATATTGAGCTTTTATCCATGTTCTTCTGTTTTTCAAATCACAGAGTGAGTAACACTTACCTCTTCCAACTGTTTTCTTGAAAAGCTTTCCGTGTTGTGAACTTTCTCGGCCATTTCCTACCTCAGGATATTTTTGAGGGCATGAGTCATTTACAGCCCTGCCGTCCTTGTGAATATTAGTGACCATTAGCAGTAGATTTAAAGCTGCTGTTTGAGGAAACGGCCTTAGGGTGGCAGCATTTCTACGTTGCCAAGTCTGCTTGCTAGGGAAACAGAACCTTGCAGCAAGTTGTGCTTTTAGGTTGCAGATTAGAGTGGAATGAGCCAGGACAAACCCCCATAAGTTTTAGCCTCCTTAATTCTTGTTTGTGTCTGTAAGTTGTAGTTTTTCTCATAAGAGCAAGTTTGATTGAAAAATGTCTTTGGTTCTAGGTGTACAGAATCTTGTTCATTTACACATATACATATATCTATTGATCTTTGGGTCCTTTTCCATGTAGGTTATTACAGAGTGTTGAGTAGACCACTCTTGGTATTCCATAGGTGTTTGGGGATGATATATTTTATATGTATTAGTATATGTTTGTTAACCCCAATATCCTAATTTATCCATTCCTCACACCTTTTCTTTGGCTTAACCTTAAGTTTGTCTTCTCAATCTGAGATTGTCTTTATCTGGGGAAATATGTTCATTTTTACGTATTTTCAGATAACATAAGTGATATCCTAGGATATTTGTCTTTGGCATTGTGACTTACTACACGTTGTGTGATTATTTCTAGGCTCATGTGTGGTGCTGCCTGTGCCATTCTTTTATTTTTTTTCGTGAGTAATATTCCAGTCTGTCCATATACCACTTCTTCATTGTCCATTCATCTGTTTATGGACCTTTTTTTTGCTTCCATGTCTTGGCTATTTCAATATTGCTGCAGTGCACATTTGCCTGCCTCTGTCTTTCCAATTCTGGTGGTCTTAGGTTATAGGCCCAAAAGGTGCCCTGCCGCATCATATGGTAGCTCAGTTTTTCCCTGTTAAAGCAGCTCCATTCAGTGTTCTTTAGTGCTGTTACCACTTTACATCCCACCAGCAGCTAGAAGGTACACAGTTGTCTAAAATCCCTTCAGCGTTTATAGTTTGTAGACTTTTTGCTGGTGGTCATTTGACTGGTGTGAGCTGAAATCTTTTTGGAGGTTGGAGTTGCATGTGGCTACTAATTCCTTATACTGAGCTTTAGGCATGTCCTGTTTTTTCTTTTCCTTTTTTTTTAAAGAGTGAGTACAACTTCCCTCTTCACATTGACTTCTTGAAAAATTTGTCATGTGTTGAATTTTCTTGCCTATTCCCTACCCCAGGGTATTTTTTGAGGGTAGGTGTCATTTACAGCCCTGCAGTCCTTGTGTCTCTTAAGCAACCATTAGCACTGGATTTAAAGCTGCTGTTGTGGGAAACAGCCACAAGGCGGCAGCATTATTACGTTCTCAACTCTTGTTACTAGGGCAACAGAGTCTTCCTGGAGGTAGTGTTCCGAGGTTGTAAATTAGAGTGGAACGTGCTGGGACAAGCCCCCAGAAGTTTATGTCTCCTTACTTAGGTTTGTTTTTTAAAGTTAATTTCTATTTCTCACCAGAGTAAATTTGATTAGAATGTTGTGATTGTCTGGCTGTACAGAATCTGCTCAATGATTCATACATATGTCTGTTCATTTTCGGAGCCTGTTACCATGTATGTTATTACGGAATGTTGAGTAGACCTCCCTTGCTATTTGGTAGGTGTTTTGTCATTATATATTTTATATGTATTGGTGATTATATAATTCATATAGTTTATATGTTATGTGTTTATATACATTTCACATACATTAGTATATGTATGTTAGCCCCATAATCCTAATTTATCCATCCTCCCACCTTTCATTTTGGTTACCCGTTAGTTTGTTTTATAAGTCTGTGAGTGTCTTTTTTGGTGGAAATATGTTCATTGGTAGCAATCTTAGGATAACATGTATAAATGATATCATAGGATATTTGTCATTCCCTTTTGACCTACTTAACCTAATATGATTATTTCTAGGCTCATCTGTAGTCCTGAAAACGGCATTGTTCATTTTTTTCCCGAAGCTACCATTCCATTCGGTACGTATACCACTTCTTCTTTGTCCATTTATCTGTTGATGGACATTTTGTTTGCTTCCATGTCTT
This sequence comes from Eubalaena glacialis, assembly GCF_028564815.1. NCBI lineage: Eukaryota > Metazoa > Chordata > Mammalia > Artiodactyla > Balaenidae > Eubalaena > Eubalaena glacialis. The sequence continues at coordinate 148,197 of NW_026871374.1, read as the reverse complement.
GGCTATTTCAATATTGCTGCAGTGCACATTTGCCTGCCTCTGTCTTTCCGATTCTGGTGGTCTTAGATTATAGGCCCAAAAGGTGCCCTGCCGGATCATATGGTAGTTCAGTTTTTCCCTGTTAAAGCAGCTCCATTCAGTGTTCGTTAGTGCTGTTACCACTTAGATCCCAGCAGCAGCTAGAAGGTACAGAGTTGTCTAAAATCCCTTCAGCGTTTATAGTTTGTAGACTTTTTGCTGATGGTCATTTGACTGGTGTGAGCTGAAACCTTTTTGGAGGTTGGAGTTGCATATGGCTACTATTTCCTTATACTGAGCTTTAGGTATGTCTTGTTTTTTTCTTTACCTTTTTTTTTAAAAGAGTGAGTACAACTTCCCTCTTCACATTGACTTCTTGAAAAATTTGTTATGTGTTGAATCTTCTTGCCTATTCCCTACCCCAGGGCATTTTTTGAGGGCAGGTGTTCTTTACCGCCCTGCAGTCCTTGTGACTCTTAAGCAACCATTAGCACTGGACTTAAAGCTGCTGTTGTGGGAAACAGCCACAAGGCGGCAGCATTATTCTGTTCTCAACTCTTGTTAATAGGGCAGCAGAGTCTTCCTGGAGGTAGTGTTCCGAGGTTGTAAATTAGAGTGGAACATGCTGGGACAAGCCCCCGAAGTTTATGTCTCCTTACTTAGGTTTGTTTTTTAAAGTTAATTTCTATTTCTTATCGGAGTAAATTTGATTAGAGTGTTGTGATTGTCTGGCTGTACAGAATCTGCTCAATGATTCATACATATGTCTGTTCATCGTCGGATCCTGTTACCATGTATGTTATTACAGAATATTGATTAGACCTCCCTTGCTATTTGGTAGGTGTTTTGTCATTATATATTTTATATGTATTGGTGATTATATAATTCATATAGTTTATATGTTATATGTTTATATATATTTCACATACATTAGTATATGTATGTTAGCCCCATAATCCTAATTTATCCATCCTCCCACCTTTCATTTTGGTTAACCGTTAGTTTGTTGTATAAGTCTGTGAGTGTCTTTTTCGGTGGAAATATGTTCATTGGTAGCAATCTTAGGATAACATGTATAAATGATATCATAGGATATTTGTCATTCCCTTTTGACTTACTTAACCTAATATGATTATTTCTAGGCTCATCTGTAGTCCTGAAAACGGCATTGTTCATTTTTTTCCCGAAGCTACCATTCCATTCGGTACGTATACCACTTCTTCTTTGTCCATTTATCTGTTGATGGACATTTTGTTTGCTTGCATGTCTTGGCTATTGTAAATATTGCTGCAGTGCATGTTTGCCTGTCTGTGCCTTTCCGATTCTGAACTTCTTAGGGTATAGGCCCATTAGGGGATATGCCGCATCATATGGTAGCTCAGTTTTTATCTTTTAAATGCAGCTCCATTCTGTTCTCATGACTAGCTCTTACCAGTTTACATCCAACCAACAGCATATTGGGTATGCCTTTCTCCACTAACCTGTCAGCATTCATTGTTTGTAGAATGTTACGGATGGCATTTTGAATATTGGGTGGCGAAATCTGTTTGTAGTTTGGATTTGCATCCAACCAATAATTCCTGATATTGAGCTTTTATCCATGTTCTTCTGTTTTTCAAATCACAGAGTGAGTAACACTTACCTCTTCCAACTGTTTTCTTGAAAAGCTTTCCGTGTTGTGAACTTTCTCGGCCATTTCCTACCTCAGGATATTTTTGAGGGCATGAGTCATTTACAGCCCTGCCGTCCTTGTGAATATTAGTGACCATTAGCAGTAGATTTAAAGCTGCTGTTTGAGGAAACGGCCTTAGGGTGGCAGCATTTCTACGTTGCCAAGTCTGCTTGCTAGGGAAACAGAACCTTGCAGCAAGTTGTGCTTTTAGGTTGCAGATTAGAGTGGAATGAGCCAGGACAAACCCCCATAAGTTTTAGCCTCCTTAATTCTTGTTTGTGTCTGTAAGTTGTAGTTTTTCTCATAAGAGCAAGTTTGATTGAAAAATGTCTTTGGTTCTAGGTGTACAGAATCTTGTTCATTTACACATATACATATATCTATTGATCTTTGGGTCCTTTTCCATGTAGGTTATTACAGAGTGTTGAGTAGACCACTCTTGGTATTCCATAGGTGTTTGGGGATGATATATTTTATATGTATTAGTATATGTTTGTTAACCCCAATATCCTAATTTATCCATTCCTCACACCTTTTCTTTGGCTTAACCTTAAGTTTGTCTTCTCAATCTGAGATTGTCTTTATCTGGGGAAATATGTTCATTTTTACGTATTTTCAGATAACATAAGTGATATCCTAGGATATTTGTCTTTGGCATTGTGACTTACTACACGTTGTGTGATTATTTCTAGGCTCATGTGTGGTGCTGCCTGTGCCATTCTTTTATTTTTTTTCGTGAGTAATATTCCAGTCTGTCCATATACCACTTCTTCATTGTCCATTCATCTGTTTATGGACCTTTTTTTTGCTTCCATGTCTTGGCTATTTCAATATTGCTGCAGTGCACATTTGCCTGCCTCTGTCTTTCCGATTCTGGTGGTCTTAGGTTATAGGCCCAAAAGGTGCCCTGCCGCATCATATGGTAGCTCAGTTTTTCCCTGTTAAAGCAGCTCCATTCAGTGTTCTTTAGTGCTGTTACCACTTTACATCCCACCAGCAGCTAGAAGGTACACAGTTGTCTAAAATCCCTTCAGCGTTTATAGTTTGTAGACTTTTTGCTGGTGGTCATTTGACTGGTGTGAGCTGAAATCTTTTTGGAGGTTGGAGTTGCATGTGGCTACTAATTCCTTATACTGAGCTTTAGGCATGTCCTGTTTTTTCTTTTCCTTTTTTTTTAAAGAGTGAGTACAACTTCCCTCTTCACATTGACTTCTTGAAAAATTTGTCATGTGTTGAATTTTCTTGCCTATTCCCTACCCCAGGGTATTTTTTGAGGGTAGGTGTCATTTACAGCCCTGCAGTCCTTGTGTCTCTTAAGCAACCATTAGCACTGGATTTAAAGCTGCTGTTGTGGGAAACAGCCACAAGGCGGCAGCATTATTACGTTCTCAACTCTTGTTACTAGGGCAACAGAGTCTTCCTGGAGGTAGTGTTCCGAGGTTGTAAATTAGAGTGGAACGTGCTGGGACAAGCCCCCAGAAGTTTATGTCTCCTTACTTAGGTTTGTTTTTTAAAGTTAATTTCTATTTCTCACCAGAGTAAATTTGATTAGAATGTTGTGATTGTCTGGCTGTACAGAATCTGCTCAATGATTCATACATATGTCTGTTCATTTTCGGAGCCTGTTACCATGTATGTTATTACGGAATGTTGAGTAGACCTCCCTTGCTATTTGGTAGGTGTTTTGTCATTATATATTTTATATGTATTGGTGATTATATAATTCATATAGTTTATATGTTATGTGTTTATATACATTTCACATACATTAGTATATGTATGTTAGCCCCATAATCCTAATTTATCCATCCTCCCACCTTTCATTTTGGTTACCCGTTAGTTTGTTTTATAAGTCTGTGAGTGTCTTTTTTGGTGGAAATATGTTCATTGGTAGCAATCTTAGGATAACATGTATAAATGATATCATAGGATATTTGTCATTCCTTTTTGACCTACTTAACCTAATATGATTATTTCTAGGCTCATCTGTAGTCCTGAAAACGGCATTGTTCATTTTTTTCCCGAAGCTACCATTCCATTCGGTACGTATACCACTTCTTCTTTGTCCATTTATCTGTTGATGGACATTTTGTTTGCTTCCATGTCTTGGCTATTTCAATATTGCTGCAGTGCACATTTGCCTGCCTCTGTCTTTCCGATTCTGGTGGTCTTAGATTATAGGCCCAAAAGGTGCCCTGCCGGATCATATGGTAGTTCAGTTTTTCCCTGTTAAAGCAGCTCCATTCAGTGTTCGTTAGTGCTGTTACCACTTAGATCCCAGCAGCAGCTAGAAGGTACAGAGTTGTCTAAAATCCCTTCAGCGTTTATAGTTTGTAGACTTTTTGCTGATGGTCATTTGACTGGTGTGAGCTGAAACCTTTTTGGAGGTTGGAGTTGCATATGGCTACTAATTCCTTATACTGAGCTTTAGGTATGTCTTGTTTTTTTCTTTACCTTTTTTTTTAAAAGAGTGAGTACAACTTCCCTCTTCACATTGACTTCTTGAAAAATTTGTTATGTGTTGAATTTTCTTGCCTATTCCCTACCCCAGGGCATTTTTTGAGGGCAGGTGTTCTTTACCGCCCTGCAGTCCTTGTGACTCTTAAGCAACCATTAGCACTGGACTTAAAGCTGCTGTTGTGGGAAACAGCCACAAGGCAGCAGCATTATTCTGTTCTCAACTCTTGTTAATAGGGCAGCAGAGTCTTCCTGGAGGTAGTGTTCCGAGGTTGTAAATTAGAGTGGAACATGCTGGGACAAGCCCCCGAAGTTTATGTCTCCTTACTTAGGTTTGTTTTTTAAAGTTAATTTCTATTTCTTATCGGAGTAAATTTGATTAGAGTGTTGTGATTGTCTGGCTGTACAGAATCTGCTCAATGATTCATACATATGTCTGTTCATCGTCGGATCCTGTTACCATGTATGTTATTACAGAATATTGATTAGACCTCCCTTGCTATTTGGTAGGTGTTTTGTCATTATATATTTTATATGTATTGGTGATTATATAATTCATATAGTTTATATGTTATATGTTTATATATATTTCACATACATTAGTATATGTATGTTAGCCCCATAATCCTAATTTATCCATCCTCCCACCTTTCATTTTGGTTAACCGTTAGTTTGTTGTATAAGTCTGTGAGTGTCTTTTTCGGTGGAAATATGTTCATTGGTAGCAATCTTAGGATAACATGTATAAATGATATCATAGGATATTTGTCATTCCCTTTTGACTTACTTAACCTAATATGATTATTTCTAGGCTCATCTGTAGTCCTGAAAACGGCATTGTTCATTTTTTTCCCGAAGCTACCATTCCATTCGGTACGTATACCACTTCTTCTTTGTCCATTTATCTGTTGATGGACATTTTGTTTGCTTGCATGTCTTGGCTATTGTAAATATTGCTGCAGTGCATGTTTGCCTGTCTGTGCCTTTCCGATTCTGAACTTCTTAGGGTATAGGCCCATTAGGGGATATGCCGCATCATATGGTAGCTCAGTTTTTATCTTTTAAATGCAGCTCCATTCTGTTCTCATGACTAGCTCTTACCAGTTTACATCCAACCAACAGCATATTGGGTATGCCTTTCTCCACTAACCTGTCAGCATTCATTGTTTGTAGAATGTTACGGATGGCATTTTGAATATTGGGTGGCGAAATCTGTTTGTAGTTTGGATTTGCATCCAACCAATAATTCCTGATATTGAGCTTTTATCCATGTTCTTCTGTTTTTCAAATCACAGAGTGAGTAACACTTACCTCTTCCAACTGTTTTCTTGAAAAGCTTTCCGTGTTGTGAACTTTCTCGGCCATTTCCTACCTCAGGATATTTTTGAGGGCATGAGTCATTTACAGCCCTGCCGTCCTTGTGAATATTAGTGACCATTAGCAGTAGATTTAAAGCTGCTGTTTGAGGAAACGGCCTTAGGGTGGCAGCATTTCTACGTTGCCAAGTCTGCTTGCTAGGGAAACAGAACCTTGCAGCAAGTTGTGCTTTTAGGTTGCAGATTAGAGTGGAATGAGCCAGGACAAACCCCCATAAGTTTTAGCCTCCTTAATTCTTGTTTGTGTCTGTAAGTTGTAGTTTTTCTCATAAGAGCAAGTTTGATTGAAAAATGTCTTTGGTTCTAGGTGTACAGAATCTTGTTCATTTACACATATACATATATCTATTGATCTTTGGGTCCTTTTCCATGTAGGTTATTACAGAGTGTTGAGTAGACCACTCTTGGTATTCCATAGGTGTTTGGGGATGATATATTTTATATGTATTAGTATATGTTTGTTAACCCCAATATCCTAATTTATCCATTCCTCACACCTTTTCTTTGGCTTAACCTTAAGTTTGTCTTCTCAATCTGAGATTGTCTTTATCTGGGGAAATATGTTCATTTTTATGTATTTTCAGATAACATAAGTGATATCCTAGGATATTTGTCTTTGGCATTGTGACTTACTACACGTTGTGTGATTATTTCTAGGCTCATGTGTGGTGCTGCCTGTGCCATTCTTTTATTTTTTTTCGTGAGTAATATTCCAGTCTGTCCATATACCACTTCTTCATTGTCCATTCATCTGTTTATGGACCTTTTTTTTGCTTCCATGTCTTGGCTATTTCAATATTGCTGCAGTGCACATTTGCCTGCCTCTGTCTTTCCGATTCTGGTGGTCTTAGGTTATAGGCCCAAAAGGTGCCCTGCCGCATCATATGGTAGCTCAGTTTTTCCCTGTTAAAGCAGCTCCATTCAGTGTTCTTTAGTGCTGTTACCACTTTACATCCCACCAGCAGCTAGAAGGTACACAGTTGTCTAAAATCCCTTCAGCGTTTATAGTTTGTAGACTTTTTGCTGGTGGTCATTTGACTGGTGTGAGCTGAAATCTTTTTGGAGGTTGGAGTTGCATGTGGCTACTAATTCCTTATACTGAGCTTTAGGCATGTCCTGTTTTTTCTTTTCCTTTTTTTTTAAAGAGTGAGTACAACTTCCCTCTTCACATTGACTTCTTGAAAAATTTGTCATGTGTTGAATTTTCTTGCCTATTCCCTACCCCAGGGTATTTTTTGAGGGTAGGTGTCATTTACAGCCCTGCAGTCCTTGTGTCTCTTAAGCAACCATTAGCACTGGATTTAAAGCTGCTGTTGTGGGAAACAGCCACAAGGCGGCAGCATTATTACGTTCTCAACTCTTGTTACTAGGGCAACAGAGTCTTCCTGGAGGTAGTGTTCCGAGGTTGTAAATTAGAGTGGAACGTGCTGGGACAAGCCCCCAGAAGTTTATGTCTCCTTACTTAGGTTTGTTTTTTAAAGTTAATTTCTATTTCTCACCAGAGTAAATTTGATTAGAATGTTGTGATTGTCTGGCTGTACAGAATCTGCTCAATGATTCATACATATGTCTGTTCATTTTCGGAGCCTGTTACCATGTATGTTATTACGGAATGTTGAGTAGACCTCCCTTGCTATTTGGTAGGTGTTTTGTCATTATATATTTTATATGTATTGGTGATTATATAATTCATATAGTTTATATGTTATGTGTTTATATACATTTCACATACATTAGTATATGTATGTTAGCCCCATAATCCTAATTTATCCATCCTCCCACCTTTCATTTTGGTTACCCGTTAGTTTGTTTTATAAGTCTGTGAGTGTCTTTTTTGGTGGAAATATGTTCATTGGTAGCAATCTTAGGATAACATGTATAAATGATATCATAGGATATTTGTCATTCCCTTTTGACCTACTTAACCTAATATGATTATTTCTAGGCTCATCTGTAGTCCTGAAAACGGCATTGTTCATTTTTTTCCCGAAGCTACCATTCCATTCGGTACGTATACCACTTCTTCTTTGTCCATTTATCTGTTGATGGACATTTTGTTTGCTTCCATGTCTTGGCTATTTCAATATTGCTGCAGTGCACATTTGCCTGCCTCTGTCTTTCCGATTCTGGTGGTCTTAGATTATAGGCCCAAAAGGTGCCCTGCCGGATCATATGGTAGTTCAGTTTTTCCCTGTTAAAGCAGCTCCATTCAGTGTTCGTTAGTGCTGTTACCACTTAGATCCCAGCAGCAGCTAGAAGGTACAGAGTTGTCTAAAATCCCTTCAGCGTTTATAGTTTGTAGACTTTTTGCTGATGGTCATTTGACTGGTGTGAGCTGAAACCTTTTTGGAGGTTGGAGTTGCATATGGCTACTAATTCCTTATACTGAGCTTTAGGTATGTCTTGTTTTTTTCTTTACCTTTTTTTTTTAAAAGAGTGAGTACAACTTCCCTCTTCACATTGACTTCTTGAAAAATTTGTTATGTGTTGAATTTTCTTGCCTATTCCCTACCCCAGGGCATTTTTTGAGGGCAGGTGTTCTTTACCGCCCTGCAGTCCTTGTGACTCTTAAGCAACCATTAGCACTGGACTTAAAGCTGCTGTTGTGGGAAACAGCCACAAGGCGGCAGCATTATTCTGTTCTCAACTCTTGTTAATAGGGCAGCAGAGTCTTCCTGGAGGTAGTGTTCCGAGGTTGTAAATTAGAGTGGAACATGCTGGGACAAGCCCCCGAAGTTTATGTCTCCTTACTTAGGTTTGTTTTTTAAAGTTAATTTCTATTTCTTATCGGAGTAAATTTGATTAGAGTGTTGTGATTGTCTGGCTGTACAGAATCTGCTCAATGATTCATACATATGTCTGTTCATCGTCGGATCCTGTTACCATGTATGTTATTACAGAATATTGATTAGACCTCCCTTGCTATTTGGTAGGTGTTTTGTCATTATATATTTTATATGTATTGGTGATTATATAATTCATATAGGTTATATGTTATATGTTTATATATATTTCACATACATTAGTATATGTATGTTAGCCCCATAATCCTAATTTATCCATCCTCCCACCTTTCATTTTGGTTAACCGTTAGTTTGTTGTATAAGTCTGTGAGTGTCTTTTTCAGTGGAAATATGTTCATTGGTAGCAATCTTAGGATAACATGTATAAATGATATCATAGGATATTTGTCATTCCCTTTTGACTTACTTAACCTAATATGATTATTTCTAGGCTCATCTGTAGTCCTGAAAACGGCATTGTTCATTTTTTTCCCGAAGCTACCATTCCATTCGGTACGTATACCACTTCTTCTTTGTCCATTTATCTGTTGATGGACATTTTGTTTGCTTGCATGTCTTGGCTATTGTAAATATTGCTGCAGTGCATGTTTGCCTGTCTGTGCCTTTCCGATTCTGAACTTCTTAGGGTATAGGCCCATTAGGGGATATGCCGCATCATATGGTAGCTCAGTTTTTATCTTTTAAATGCAGCTCCATTCTGTTCTCATGACTAGCTCTTACCAGTTTACATCCAACCAACAGCATATTGGGTATGCCTTTCTCCACTAACCTGTCAGCATTCATTGTTTGTAGAATGTTACGGATGGCATTTTGAATATTGGGTGGCGAAATCTGTTTGTAGTTTGGATTTGCATCCAACCAATAATTCCTGATATTGAGCTTTTATCCATGTTCTTCTGTTTTTCAAATCACAGAGTGAGTAACACTTACCTCTTCCAACTGTTTTCTTGAAAAGCTTTCCGTGTTGTGAACTTTCTCGGCCATTTCCTACCTCAGGATATTTTTGAGGGCATGAGTCATTTACAGCCCTGCCGTCCTTGTGAATATTAGTGACCATTAGCAGTAGATTTAAAGCTGCTGTTTGAGGAAACGGCCTTAGGGTGGCAGCATTTCTACGTTGCCAAGTCTGCTTGCTAGGGAAACAGAACCTTGCAGCAAGTTGTGCTTTTAGGTTGCAGATTAGAGTGGAATGAGCCAGGACAAACCCCCATAAGTTTTAGCCTCCTTAATTCTTGTTTGTGTCTGTAAGTTGTAGTTTTTCTCATAAGAGCAAGTTTGATTGAAAAATGTCTTTGGTTCTAGGTGTACAGAATCTTGTTCATTTACACATATACATATATCTATTGATCTTTGGGTCCTTTTCCATGTAGGTTATTACAGAGTGTTGAGTAGACCACTCTTGGTATTCCATAGGTGTTTGGGGATGATATATTTTATATGTATTAGTATATGTTTGTTAACCCCAATATCCTAATTTATCCATTCCTCACACCTTTTCTTTGGCTTAACCTTAAGTTTGTCTTCTCAATCTGAGATTGTCTTTATCTGGGGAAATATGTTCATTTTTACGTATTTTCAGATAACATAAGTGATATCCTAGGATATTTGTCTTTGGCATTGTGACTTACTACACGTTGTGTGATTATTTCTAGGCTCATGTGTGGTGCTGCCTGTGCCATTCTTTTATTTTTTTTCGTGAGTAATATTCCAGTCTGTCCATATACCACTTCTTCATTGTCCATTCATCTGTTTATGGACCTTTTTTTTGCTTCCATGTCTTGGCTATTTCAATATTGCTGCAGTGCACATTTGCCTGCCTCTGTCTTTCCGATTCTGGTGGTCTTAGGTTATAGGCCCAAAAGGTGCCCTGCCGCATCATATGGTAGCTCAGTTTTTCCCTGTTAAAGCAGCTCCATTCAGTGTTCTTTAGTGCTGTTACCACTTTACATCCCACCAGCAGCTAGAAGGTACACAGTTGTCTAAAATCCCTTCAGCGTTTATAGTTTGTAGACTTTTTGCTGGTGGTCATTTGACTGGTGTGAGCTGAAATCTTTTTGGAGGTTGGAGTTGCATGTGGCTACTAATTCCTTATACTGAGCTTTAGGCATGTCCTGTTTTTTCTTTTCCTTTTTTTTTAAAGAGTGAGTACAACTTCCCTCTTCACATTGACTTCTTGAAAAATTTGTCATGTGTTGAATTTTCTTGCCTATTCCCTACCCCAGGGTATTTTTTGAGGGTAGGTGTCATTTACAGCCCTGCAGTCCTTGTGTCTCTTAAGCAACCATTAGCACTGGATTTAAAGCTGCTGTTGTGGGAAACAGCCACAAGGCGGCAGCATTATTACGTTCTCAACTCTTGTTACTAGGGCAACAGAGTCTTCCTGGAGGTAGTGTTCCGAGGTTGTAAATTAGAGTGGAACGTGCTGGGACAAGCCCCCAGAAGTTTATGTCTCCTTACTTAGGTTTGTTTTTTAAAGTTAATTTCTATTTCTCACCAGAGTAAATTTGATTAGAATGTTGTGATTGTCTGGCTGTACAGAATCTGCTCAATGATTCATACATATGTCTGTTCATTTTCGGAGCCTGTTACCATGTATGTTATTACGGAATGTTGAGTAGACCTCCCTTGCTATTTGGTAGGTGTTTTGTCATTATATATTTTATATGTATTGGTGATTATATAATTCATATAGTTTATATGTTATGTGTTTATATACATTTCACATACATTAGTATATGTATGTTAGCCCCATAATCCTAATTTATCCATCCTCCCACCTTTCATTTTGGTTACCCGTTAGTTTGTTTTATAAGTCTGTGAGTGTCTTTTTTGGTGGAAATATGTTCATTGGTAGCAATCTTAGGATAACATGTATAAATGATATCATAGGATATTTGTCATTCCCTTTTGACCTACTTAACCTAATATGATTATTTCTAGGCTCATCTGTAGTCCTGAAAACGGCATTGTTCATTTTTTTCCCGAAGCTACCATTCCATTCGGTACGTATACCACTTCTTCTTTGTCCATTTATCTGTTGATGGACATTTTGTTTGCTTCCATGTCTTGGCTATTTCAATATTGCTGCAGTGCACATTTGCCTGCCTCTGTCTTTCCGATTCTGGTGGTCTTAGATTATAGGCCCAAAAGGTGCCCTGCCGGATCATATGGTAGTTCAGTTTTTCCCTGTTAAAGCAGCTCCATTCAGTGTTCGTTAGTGCTGTTACCACTTAGATCCCAGCAGCAGCTAGAAGGTACAGAGTTGTCTAAAATCCCTTCAGCGTTTATAGTTTGTAGACTTTTTGCTGATGGTCATTTGACTGGTGTGAGCTGAAACCTTTTTGGAGGTTGGAGTTGCATATGGCTACTAATTCCTTATACTGAGCTTTAGGTATGTCTTGTTTTTTTCTTTACCTTTTTTTTTAAAAGAGTGAGTACAACTTCCCTCTTCACATTGACTTCTTGAAAAATTTGTTATGTGTTGAATTTTCTTGCCTATTCCCTACCCCAGGGCATTTTTTGAGGGCAGGTGTTCTTTACCGCCCTGCAGTCCTTGTGACTCTTAAGCAACCATTAGCACTGGACTTAAAGCTGCTGTTGTGGGAAACAGCCACAAGGCGGCAGCATTATTCTGTTCTCAACTCTTGTTAATAGGGCAGCAGAGTCTTCCTGGAGGTAGTGTTCCGAGGTTGTAAATTAGAGTGGAACATGCTGGGACAAGCCCCCGAAGTTTATGTCTCCTTACTTAGGTTTGTTTTTTAAAGTTAATTTCTATTTCTTATCGGAGTAAATTTGATTAGAGTGTTGTGATTGTCTGGCTGTACAGAATCTGCTCAATGATTCATACATATGTCTGTTCATCGTCGGATCCTGTTACCATGTATGTTATTACAGAATATTGATTAGACCTCCCTTGCTATTTGGTAGGTGTTTTGTCATTATATATTTTATATGTATTGGTGATTATATAATTCATATAGTTTATATCTTATATGTTTATATATATTTCACATACATTAGTATATGTATGTTAGCCCCATAATCCTAATTTATCCATCCTCCCACCTTTCATTTTGGTTAACCGTTAGTTTGTTGTATAAGTCTGTGAGTGTCTTTTTCAGTGGAAATATGTTCATTGGTAGCAATCTTAGGATAACATGTATAAATGATATCATAGGATATTTGTCATTCCCTTTTGACTTACTTAACCTAATATGATTATTTCTAGGCTCATCTGTAGTCCTGAAAACGGCATTGTTCATTTTTTTCCCGAAGCTACCATTCCATTCGGTACGTATACCACTTCTTCTTTGTCCATTTATCTGTTGATGGACATTTTGTTTGCTTGCATGTCTTGGCTATTGTAAATATTGCTGCAGTGCATGTTTGCCTGTCTGTGCCTTTCCGATTCTGAACTTCTTAGGGTATAGGCCCATTAGGGGATATGCCGCATCATATGGTAGCTCAGTTTTTATCTTTTAAATGCAGCTCCATTCTGTTCTCATGACTAGCTCTTACCAGTTTACATCCAACCAACAGCATATTGGGTATGCCTTTCTCCACTAACCTGTCAGCATTCATTGTTTGTAGAATGTTACGGATGGCATTTTGAATATTGGGTGGCGAAATCTGTTTGTAGTTTGGATTTGCATCCAACCAATAATTCCTGATATTGAGCTTTTATCCATGTTCTTCTGTTTTTCAAATCACAGAGTGAGTAACACTTACCTCTTCCAACTGTTTTCTTGAAAAGCTTTCCGTGTTGTGAACTTTCTCGGCCATTTCCTACCTCAGGATATTTTTGAGGGCATGAGTCATTTACAGCCCTGCCGTCCTTGTGAATATTAGTGACCATTAGCAGTAGATTTAAAGCTGCTGTTTGAGGAAACGGCCTTAGGGTGGCAGCATTTCTACGTTGCCAAGTCTGCTTGCTAGGGAAACAGAACCTTGCAGCAAGTTGTGCTTTTAGGTTGCAGATTAGAGTGGAATGAGCCAGGACAAACCCCCATAAGTTTTAGCCTCCTTAATTCTTGTTTGTGTCTGTAAGTTGTAGTTTTTCTCATAAGAGCAAGTTTGATTGAAAAATGTCTTTGGTTCTAGGTGTACAGAATCTTGTTCATTTACACATATACATATATCTATTGATCTTTGGGTCCTTTTCCATGTAGGTTATTACAGAGTGTTGAGTAGACCACTCTTGGTATTCCATAGGTGTTTGGGGATGATATATTTTATATGTATTAGTATATGTTTGTTAACCCCAATATCCTAATTTATCCATTCCTCACACCTTTTCTTTGGCTTAACCTTAAGTTTGTCTTCTCAATCTGAGATTGTCTTTATCTGGGGAAATATGTTCATTTTTACGTATTTTCAGATAACATAAGTGATATCCTAGGATATTTGTCTTTGGCATTGTGACTTACTACACGTTGTGTGATTATTTCTAGGCTCATGTGTGGTGCTGCCTGTGCCATTCTTTTATTTTTTTTCGTGAGTAATATTCCAGTCTGTCCATATACCACTTCTTCATTGTCCATTCATCTGTTTATGGACCTTTTTTTTGCTTCCATGTCTTGGCTATTTCAATATTGCTGCAGTGCACATTTGCCTGCCTCTGTCTTTCCGATTCTGGTGGTCTTAGGTTATAGGCCCAAAAGGTGCCCTGCCGCATCATATGGTAGCTCAGTTTTTCCCTGTTAAAGCAGCTCCATTCAGTGTTCTTTAGTGCTGTTACCACTTTACATCCCACCAGCAGCTAGAAGGTACACAGTTGTCTAAAATCCCTTCAGCGTTTATAGTTTGTAGACTTTTTGCTGGTGGTCATTTGACTGGTGTGAGCTGAAATCTTTTTGGAGGTTGGAGTTGCATGTGGCTACTAATTCCTTATACTGAGCTTTAGGCATGTCCTGTTTTTTCTTTTCCTTTTTTTTTAAAGAGTGAGTACAACTTCCCTCTTCACATTGACTTCTTGAAAAATTTGTCATGTGTTGAATTTTCTTGCCTATTCCCTACCCCAGGGTATTTTTTGAGGGTAGGTGTCATTTACAGCCCTGCAGTCCTTGTGTCTCTTAAGCAACCATTAGCACTGGATTTAAAGCTGCTGTTGTGGGAAACAGCCACAAGGCGGCAGCATTATTACGTTCTCAACTCTTGTTACTAGGGCAACAGAGTCTTCCTGGAGGTAGTGTTCCGAGGTTGTAAATTAGAGTGGAACGTGCTGGGACAAGCCCCCAGAAGTTTATGTCTCCTTACTTAGGTTTGTTTTTTAAAGTTAATTTCTATTTCTCACCAGAGTAAATTTGATTAGAATGTTGTGATTGTCTGGCTGTACAGAATCTGCTCAATGATTCATACATATGTCTGTTCATTTTCGGAGCCTGTTACCATGTATGTTATTACGGAATGTTGAGTAGACCTCCCTTGCTATTTGGTAGGTGTTTTGTCATTATATATTTTATATGTATTGGTGATTATATAATTCATATAGTTTATATGTTATGTGTTTATATACATTTCACATACATTAGTATATGTATGTTAGCCCCATAATCCTAATTTATCCATCCTCCCACCTTTCATTTTGGTTACCCGTTAGTTTGTTTTATAAGTCTGTGAGTGTCTTTTTTGGTGGAAATATGTTCATTGGTAGCAATCTTAGGATAACATGTATAAATGATATCATAGGATATTTGTCATTCCCTTTTGACCTACTTAACCTAATATGATTATTTCTAGGCTCATCTGTAGTCCTGAAAACGGCATTGTTCATTTTTTTCCCGAAGCTACCATTCCATTCGGTACGTATACCACTTCTTCTTTGTCCATTTATCTGTTGATGGACATTTTGTTTGCTTGCATGTCTTGGCTATTGTAAATATTGCTGCAGTGCATGTTTGCCTGTCTGTGCCTTTCCGATTCTGAACTTCTTAGGGTATAGGCCCATTAGGGGATATGCCGCATCATATGGTAGCTCAGTTTTTATCTTTTAAATGCAGCTCCATTCTGTTCTCATGACTAGCTCTTACCAGTTTACATCCAACCAACAGCATATTGGGTATGCCTTTCTCCACTAACCTGTCAGCATTCATTGTTTGTAGAATGTTACGGATGGCATTTTGAATATTGGGTGGCGAAATCTGTTTGTAGTTTGGATTTGCATCCAACCAATAATTCCTGATATTGAGCTTTTATCCATGTTCTTCTGTTTTTCAAATCACAGAGTGAGTAACACTTACCTCTTCCAACTGTTTTCTTGAAAAGCTTTCCGTGTTGTGAACTTTCTCGGCCATTTCCTACCTCAGGATATTTTTGAGGGCATGAGTCATTTACAGCCCTGCCGTCCTTGTGAATATTAGTGACCATTAGCAGTAGATTTAAAGCTGCTGTTTGAGGAAACGGCCTTAGGGTGGCAGCATTTCTACGTTGCCAAGTCTGCTTGCTAGGGAAACAGAACCTTGCAGCAAGTTGTGCTTTTAGGTTGCAGATTAGAGTGGAATGAGCCAGGACAAACCCCCATAAGTTTTAGCCTCCTTAATTCTTGTTTGTGTCTGTAAGTTGTAGTTTTTCTCATAAGAGCAAGTTTGATTGAAAAATGTCTTTGGTTCTAGGTGTACAGAATCTTGTTCATTTACACATATACATATATCTATTGATCTTTGGGTCCTTTTCCATGTAGGTTATTACAGAGTGTTGAGTAGACCACTCTTGGTATTCCATAGGTGTTTGGGGATGATATATTTTATATGTATTAGTATATGTTTGTTAACCCCAATATCCTAATTTATCCATTCCTCACACCTTTTCTTTGGCTTAACCTTAAGTTTGTCTTCTCAATCTGAGATTGTCTTTATCTGGGGAAATATGTTCATTTTTACGTATTTTCAGATAACATAAGTGATATCCTAGGATATTTGTCTTTGGCATTGTGACTTACTACACGTTGTGTGATTATTTCTAGGCTCATGTGTGGTGCTGCCTGTGCCATTCTTTTATTTTTTTTCGTGAGTAATATTCCAGTCTGTCCATATACCACTTCTTCATTGTCCATTCATCTGTTTATGGACCTTTTTTTTGCTTCCATGTCTTGGCTATTTCAATATTGCTGCAGTGCACATTTGCCTGCCTCTGTCTTTCCGATTCTGGTGGTCTTAGGTTATAGGCCCAAAAGGTGCCCTGCCGCATCATATGGTAGCTCAGTTTTTCCCTGTTAAAGCAGCTCCATTCAGTGTTCTTTAGTGCTGTTACCACTTTACATCCCACCAGCAGCTAGAAGGTACACAGTTGTCTAAAATCCCTTCAGCGTTTATAGTTTGTAGACTTTTTGCTGGTGGTCATTTGACTGGTGTGAGCTGAAATCTTTTTGGAGGTTGGAGTTGCATGTGGCTACTAATTCCTTATACTGAGCTTTAGGCATGTCCTGTTTTTTCTTTTCCTTTTTTTTTAAAGAGTGAGTACAACTTCCCTCTTCACATTGACTTCTTGAAAAATTTGTCATGTGTTGAATTTTCTTGCCTATTCCCTACCCCAGGGTATTTTTTGAGGGTAGGTGTCATTTACAGCCCTGCAGTCCTTGTGTCTCTTAAGCAACCATTAGCACTGGATTTAAAGCTGCTGTTGTGGGAAACAGCCACAAGGCGGCAGCATTATTACGTTCTCAACTCTTGTTACTAGGGCAACAGAGTCTTCCTGGAGGTAGTGTTCCGAGGTTGTAAATTAGAGTGGAACGTGCTGGGACAAGCCCCCAGAAGTTTATGTCTCCTTACTTAGGTTTGTTTTTTAAAGTTAATTTCTATTTCTCACCAGAGTAAATTTGATTAGAATGTTGTGATTGTCTGGCTGTACAGAATCTGCTCAATGATTCATACATATGTCTGTTCATTTTCGGAGCCTGTTACCATGTATGTTATTACGGAATGTTGAGTAGACCTCCCTTGCTATTTGGTAGGTGTTTTGTCATTATATATTTTATATGTATTGGTGATTATATAATTCATATAGTTTATATGTTATGTGTTTATATACATTTCACATACATTAGTATATGTATGTTAGCCCCATAATCCTAATTTATCCATCCTCCCACCTTTCATTTTGGTTACCCGTTAGTTTGTTTTATAAGTCTGTGAGTGTCTTTTTTGGTGGAAATATGTTCATTGGTAGCAATCTTAGGATAACATGTATAAATGATATCATAGGATATTTGTCATTCCCTTTTGACCTACTTAACCTAATATGATTATTTCTAGGCTCATCTGTAGTCCTGAAAACGGCATTGTTCATTTTTTTCCCGAAGCTACCATTCCATTCGGTACGTATACCACTTCTTCTTTGTCCATTTATCTGTTGATGGACATTTTGTTTGCTTCCATGTCTTGGCTATTTCAATATTGCTGCAGTGCACATTTGCCTGCCTCTGTCTTTCCGATTCTGGTGGTCTTAGATTATAGGCCCAAAAGGTGCCCTGCCGGATCATATGGTAGTTCAGTTTTTCCCTGTTAAAGCAGCTCCATTCAGTGTTCGTTAGTGCTGTTACCACTTAGATCCCAGCAGCAGCTAGGAGGTACAGAGTTGTCTAAAATCCCTTCAGCGTTTATAGTTTGTAGACTTTTTGCTGATGGTCATTTGACTGGTGTGAGCTGAAACCTTTTTGGAGGTTGGAGTTGCATATGGCTACTAATTCCTTATACTGAGCTTTAGGTATGTCTTGTTTTTTTCTTTACCTTTTTTTTTTAAAAGAGTGAGTACAACTTCCCTCTTCACATTGACTTCTTGAAAAATTTGTTATGTGTTGAATTTTCTTGCCTATTCCCTACCCCAGGGCATTTTTTGAGGGCAGGTGTTCTTTACCGCCCTGCAGTCCTTGTGACTCTTAAGCAACCATTAGCACTGGACTTAAAGCTGCTGTTGTGGGAAACAGCCACAAGGCGGCAGCATTATTCTGTTCTCAACTCTTGTTAATAGGGCAGCAGAGTCTTCCTGGAGGTAGTGTTCCGAGGTTGTAAATTAGAGTGGAACATGCTGGGACAAGCCCCCGAAGTTTATGTCTCCTTACTTAGGTTTGTTTTTTAAAGTTAATTTCTATTTCTTATCGGAGTAAATTTGATTAGAGTGTTGTGATTGTCTGGCTGTACAGAATCTGCTCAATGATTCATACATATGTCTGTTCATCGTCGGATCCTGTTACCATGTATGTTATTACAGAATATTGATTAGACCTCCCTTGCTATTTGGTAGGTGTTTTGTCATTATATATTTTATATGTATTGGTGATTATATAATTCATATAGTTTATATCTTATATGTTTATATATATTTCACATACATTAGTATATGTATGTTAGCCCCATAATCCTAATTTATCCATCCTCCCACCTTTCATTTTGGTTAACCGTTAGTTTGTTGTATAAGTCTGTGAGTGTCTTTTTCAGTGGAAATATGTTCATTGGTAGCAATCTTAGGATAACATGTATAAATGATATCATAGGATATTTGTCATTCCCTTTTGACTTACTTAACCTAATATGATTATTTCTAGGCTCATCTGTAGTCCTGAAAACGGCATTGTTCATTTTTTTCCCGAAGCTACCATTCCATTCGGTACGTATACCACTTCTTCTTTGTCCATTTATCTGTTGATGGACATTTTGTTTGCTTGCATGTCTTGGCTATTGTAAATATTGCTGCAGTGCATGTTTGCCTGTCTGTGCCTTTCCGATTCTGAACTTCTTAGGGTATAGGCCCATTAGGGGATATGCCGCATCATATGGTAGCTCAGTTTTTATCTTTTAAATGCAGCTCCATTCTGTTCTCATGACTAGCTCTTACCAGTTTACATCCAACCAACAGCATATTGGGTATGCCTTTCTCCACTAACCTGTCAGCATTCATTGTTTGTAGAATGTTACGGATGGCATTTTGAATATTGGGTGGCGAAATCTGTTTGTAGTTTGGATTTGCATCCAACCAATAATTCCTGATATTGAGCTTTTATCCATGTTCTTCTGTTTTTCAAATCACAGAGTGAGTAACACTTACCTCTTCCAACTGTTTTCTTGAAAAGCTTTCCGTGTTGTGAACTTTCTCGGCCATTTCCTACCTCAGGATATTTTTGAGGGCATGAGTCATTTACAGCCCTGCCGTCCTTGTGAATATTAGTGACCATTAGCAGTAGATTTAAAGCTGCTGTTTGAGGAAACGGCCTTAGGGTGGCAGCATTTCTACGTTGCCAAGTCTGCTTGCTAGGGAAACAGAACCTTGCAGCAAGTTGTGCTTTTAGGTTGCAGATTAGAGTGGAATGAGCCAGGACAAACCCCCATAAGTTTTAGCCTCCTTAATTCTTGTTTGTGTCTGTAAGTTGTAGTTTTTCTCATAAGAGCAAGTTTGATTGAAAAATGTCTTTGGTTCTAGGTGTACAGAATCTTGTTCATTTACACATATACATATATCTATTGATCTTTGGGTCCTTTTCCATGTAGGTTATTACAGAGTGTTGAGTAGACCACTCTTGGTATTCCATAGGTGTTTGGGGATGATATATTTTATATGTATTAGTATATGTTTGTTAACCCCAATATCCTAATTTATCCATTCCTCACACCTTTTCTTTGGCTTAACCTTAAGTTTGTCTTCTCAATCTGAGATTGTCTTTATCTGGGGAAATATGTTCATTTTTACGTATTTTCAGATAACATAAGTGATATCCTAGGATATTTGTCTTTGGCATTGTGACTTACTACACGTTGTGTGATTATTTCTAGGCTCATGTGTGGTGCTGCCTGTGCCATTCTTTTATTTTTTTTCGTGAGTAATATTCCAGTCTGTCCATATACCACTTCTTCATTGTCCATTCATCTGTTTATGGACCTTTTTTTTGCTTCCATGTCTTGGCTATTTCAATATTGCTGCAGTGCACATTTGCCTGCCTCTGTCTTTCCGATTCTGGTGGTCTTAGGTTATAGGCCCAAAAGGTGCCCTGCCGCATCATATGGTAGCTCAGTTTTTCCCTGTTAAAGCAGCTCCATTCAGTGTTCTTTAGTGCTGTTACCACTTTACATCCCACCAGCAGCTAGAAGGTACACAGTTGTCTAAAATCCCTTCAGCGTTTATAGTTTGTAGACTTTTTGCTGGTGGTCATTTGACTGGTGTGAGCTGAAATCTTTTTGGAGGTTGGAGTTGCATGTGGCTACTAATTCCTTATACTGAGCTTTAGGCATGTCCTGTTTTTTCTTTTCCTTTTTTTTTAAAGAGTGAGTACAACTTCCCTCTTCACATTGACTTCTTGAAAAATTTGTCATGTGTTGAATTTTCTTGCCTATTCCCTACCCCAGGGTATTTTTTGAGGGTAGGTGTCATTTACAGCCCTGCAGTCCTTGTGTCTCTTAAGCAACCATTAGCACTGGATTTAAAGCTGCTGTTGTGGGAAACAGCCACAAGGCGGCAGCATTATTACGTTCTCAACTCTTGTTACTAGGGCAACAGAGTCTTCCTGGAGGTAGTGTTCCGAGGTTGTAAATTAGAGTGGAACGTGCTGGGACAAGCCCCCAGAAGTTTATGTCTCCTTACTTAGGTTTGTTTTTTAAAGTTAATTTCTATTTCTCACCAGAGTAAATTTGATTAGAATGTTGTGATTGTCTGGCTGTACAGAATCTGCTCAATGATTCATACATATGTCTGTTCATTTTCGGAGCCTGTTACCATGTATGTTATTACGGAATGTTGAGTAGACCTCCCTTGCTATTTGGTAGGTGTTTTGTCATTATATATTTTATATGTATTGGTGATTATATAATTCATATAGTTTATATGTTATGTGTTTATATACATTTCACATACATTAGTATATGTATGTTAGCCCCATAATCCTAATTTATCCATCCTCCCACCTTTCATTTTGGTTACCCGTTAGTTTGTTTTATAAGTCTGTGAGTGTCTTTTTTGGTGGAAATATGTTCATTGGTAGCAATCTTAGGATAACATGTATAAATGATATCATAGGATATTTGTCATTCCCTTTTGACCTACTTAACCTAATATGATTATTTCTAGGCTCATCTGTAGTCCTGAAAACGGCATTGTTCATTTTTTTCCCGAAGCTACCATTCCATTCGGTACGTATACCACTTCTTCTTTGTCCATTTATCTGTTGATGGACATTTTGTTTGCTTCCATGTCTTGGCTATTTCAATATTGCTGCAGTGCACATTTGCCTGCCTCTGTCTTTCCGATTCTGGTGGTCTTAGATTATAGGCCCAAAAGGTGCCCTGCCGGATCATATGGTAGTTCAGTTTTTCCCTGTTAAAGCAGCTCCATTCAGTGTTCGTTAGTGCTGTTACCACTTAGATCCCAGCAGCAGCTAGAAGGTACAGAGTTGTCTAAAATCCCTTCAGCGTTTATAGTTTGTAGACTTTTTGCTGATGGTCATTTGACTGGTGTGAGCTGAAACCTTTTTGGAGGTTGGAGTTGCATATGGCTACTAATTCCTTATACTGAGCTTTAGGTATGTCTTGTTTTTTTCTTTACCTTTTTTTTTAAAAGAGTGAGTACAACTTCCCTCTTCACATTGACTTCTTGAAAAATTTGTTATGTGTTGAATTTTCTTGCCTATTCCCTACCCCAGGGCATTTTTTGAGGGCAGGTGTTCTTTACCGCCCTGCAGTCCTTGTGACTCTTAAGCAACCATTAGCACTGGACTTAAAGCTGCTGTTGTGGGAAACAGCCACAAGGCGGCAGCATTATTCTGTTCTCAACTCTTGTTAATAGGGCAGCAGAGTCTTCCTGGAGGTAGTGTTCCGAGGTTGTAAATTAGAGTGGAACATGCTGGGACAAGCCCCCGAAGTTTATGTCTCCTTACTTAGGTTTGTTTTTTAAAGTTAATTTCTATTTCTTATCGGAGTAAATTTGATTAGAGTGTTGTGATTGTCTGGCTGTACAGAATCTGCTCAATGATTCATACATATGTCTGTTCATCGTCGGATCCTGTTACCATGTATGTTATTACAGAATATTGATTAGACCTCCCTTGCTATTTGGTAGGTGTTTTGTCATTATATATTTTATATGTATTGGTGATTATATAATTCATATAGTTTATATGTTATATGTTTATATATATTTCACATACATTAGTATATGTATGTTAGCCCCATAATCCTAATTTATCCATCCTCCCACCTTTCATTTTGGTTAACCGTTAGTTTGTTGTATAAGTCTGTGAGTGTCTTTTTCGGTGGAAATATGTTCATTGGTAGCAATCTTAGGATAACATGTATAAATGATATCATAGGATATTTGTCATTCCCTTTTGACTTACTTAACCTAATATGATTATTTCTAGGCTCATCTGTAGTCCTGAAAACGGCATTGTTCACTTTTTTCCCGAAGCTACCATTCCATTCGGTACGTATACCACTTCTTCTTTGTCCATTTATCTGTTGATGGACATTTTGTTTGCTTGCATGTCTTGGCTATTGTAAATATTGCTGCAGTGCATGTTTGCCTGTCTGTGCCTTTCCGATTCTGAACTTCTTAGGGTATAGGCCCATTAGGGGATATGCCGCATCATATGGTAGCTCAGTTTTTATCTTTTAAATGCAGCTCCATTCTGTTCTCATGACTAGCTCTTACCAGTTTACATCCAACCAACAGCATATTGGGTATGCCTTTCTCCACTAACCTGTCAGCATTCATTGTTTGTAGAATGTTACGGATGGCATTTTGAATATTGGGTGGCGAAATCTGTTTGTAGTTTGGATTTGCATCCAACCAATAATTCCTGATATTGAGCTTTTATCCATGTTCTTCTGTTTTTCAAATCACAGAGTGAGTAACACTTACCTCTTCCAACTGTTTTCTTGAAAAGCTTTCCGTGTTGTGAACTTTCTCGGCCATTTCCTACCTCAGGATATTTTTGAGGGCATGAGTCATTTACAGCCCTGCCGTCCTTGTGAATATTAGTGACCATTAGCAGTAGATTTAAAGCTGCTGTTTGAGGAAACGGCCTTAGGGTGGCAGCATTTCTACGTTGCCAAGTCTGCTTGCTAGGGAAACAGAACCTTGCAGCAAGTTGTGCTTTTAGGTTGCAGATTAGAGTGGAATGAGCCAGGACAAACCCCCATAAGTTTTAGCCTCCTTAATTCTTGTTTGTGTCTGTAAGTTGTAGTTTTTCTCATAAGAGCAAGTTTGATTGAAAAATGTCTTTGGTTCTAGGTGTACAGAATCTTGTTCATTTACACATATACATATATCTATTGATCTTTGGGTCCTTTTCCATGTAGGTTATTACAGAGTGTTGAGTAGACCACTCTTGGTATTCCATAGGTGTTTGGGGATGATATATTTTATATGTATTAGTATATGTTTGTTAACCCCAATATCCTAATTTATCCATTCCTCACACCTTTTCTTTGGCTTAACCTTAAGTTTGTCTTCTCAATCTGAGATTGTCTTTATCTGGGGAAATATGTTCATTTTTACGTATTTTCAGATAACATAAGTGATATCCTAGGATATTTGTCTTTGGCATTGTGACTTACTACACGTTGTGTGATTATTTCTAGGCTCATGTGTGGTGCTGCCTGTGCCATTCTTTTATTTTTTTTCGTGAGTAATATTCCAGTCTGTCCATATACCACTTCTTCATTGTCCATTCATCTGTTTATGGACCTTTTTTTTGCTTCCATGTCTTGGCTATTTCAATATTGCTGCAGTGCACATTTGCCTGCCTCTGTCTTTCCGATTCTGGTGGTCTTAGGTTATAGGCCCAAAAGGTGCCCTGCCGCATCATATGGTAGCTCAGTTTTTCCCTGTTAAAGCAGCTCCATTCAGTGTTCTTTAGTGCTGTTACCACTTTACATCCCACCAGCAGCTAGAAGGTACACAGTTGTCTAAAATCCCTTCAGCGTTTATAGTTTGTAGACTTTTTGCTGGTGGTCATTTGACTGGTGTGAGCTGAAATCTTTTTGGAGGTTGGAGTTGCATGTGGCTACTAATTCCTTATACTGAGCTTTAGGCATGTCCTGTTTTTTCTTTTCCTTTTTTTTTAAAGAGTGAGTACAACTTCCCTCTTCACATTGACTTCTTGAAAAATTTGTCATGTGTTGAATTTTCTTGCCTATTCCCTACCCCAGGGTATTTTTTGAGGGTAGGTGTCATTTACAGCCCTGCAGTCCTTGTGTCTCTTAAGCAACCATTAGCACTGGATTTAAAGCTGCTGTTGTGGGAAACAGCCACAAGGCGGCAGCATTATTACGTTCTCAACTCTTGTTACTAGGGCAACAGAGTCTTCCTGGAGGTAGTGTTCCGAGGTTGTAAATTAGAGTGGAACGTGCTGGGACAAGCCCCCAGAAGTTTATGTCTCCTTACTTAGGTTTGTTTTTTAAAGTTAATTTCTATTTCTCACCAGAGTAAATTTGATTAGAATGTTGTGATTGTCTGGCTGTACAGAATCTGCTCAATGATTCATACATATGTCTGTTCATTTTCGGAGCCTGTTACCATGTATGTTATTACGGAATGTTGAGTAGACCTCCCTTGCTATTTGGTAGGTGTTTTGTCATTATATATTTTATATGTATTGGTGATTATATAATTCATATAGTTTATATGTTATGTGTTTATATACATTTCACATACATTAGTATATGTATGTTAGCCCCATAATCCTAATTTATCCATCCTCCCACCTTTCATTTTGGTTACCCGTTAGTTTGTTTTATAAGTCTGTGAGTGTCTTTTTTGGTGGAAATATGTTCATTGGTAGCAATCTTAGGATAACATGTATAAATGATATCATAGGATATTTGTCATTCCCTTTTGACCTACTTAACCTAATATGATTATTTCTAGGCTCATCTGTAGTCCTGAAAACGGCATTGTTCATTTTTTTCCCGAAGCTACCATTCCATTCGGTACGTATACCACTTCTTCTTTGTCCATTTATCTGTTGATGGACATTTTGTTTGCTTCCATGTCTTGGCTATTTCAATATTGCTGCAGTGCACATTTGCCTGCCTCTGTCTTTCCGATTCTGGTGGTCTTAGATTATAGGCCCAAAAGGTGCCCTGCCGGATCATATGGTAGTTCAGTTTTTCCCTGTTAAAGCAGCTCCATTCAGTGTTCGTTAGTGCTGTTACCACTTAGATCCCAGCAGCAGCTAGAAGGTACAGAGTTGTCTAAAATCCCTTCAGCGTTTATAGTTTGTAGACTTTTTGCTGATGGTCATTTGACTGGTGTGAGCTGAAACCTTTTTGGAGGTTGGAGTTGCATATGGCTACTAATTCCTTATACTGAGCTTTAGGTATGTCTTGTTTTTTTCTTTACCTTTTTTTTTAAAAGAGTGAGTACAACTTCCCTCTTCACATTGACTTCTTGAAAAATTTGTTATGTGTTGAATTTTCTTGCCTATTCCCTACCCCAGGGCATTTTTTGAGGGCAGGTGTTCTTTACCGCCCTGCAGTCCTTGTGACTCTTAAGCAACCATTAGCACTGGACTTAAAGCTGCTGTTGTGGGAAACAGCCACAAGGCGGCAGCATTATTCTGTTCTCAACTCTTGTTAATAGGGCAGCAGAGTCTTCCTGGAGGTAGTGTTCCGAGGTTGTAAATTAGAGTGGAACATGCTGGGACAAGCCCCCGAAGTTTATGTCTCCTTACTTAGGTTTGTTTTTTAAAGTTAATTTCTATTTCTTATCGGAGTAAATTTGATTAGAGTGTTGTGATTGTCTGGCTGTACAGAATCTGCTCAATGATTCATACATATGTCTGTTCATCGTCGGATCCTGTTACCATGTATGTTATTACAGAATATTGATTAGACCTCCCTTGCTATTTGGTAGGTGTTTTGTCATTATATATTTTATATGTATTGGTGATTATATAATTCATATAGTTTATATGTTATATGTTTATATATATTTCACATACATTAGTATATGTATGTTAGCCCCATAATCCTAATTTATCCATCCTCCCACCTTTCATTTTGGTTAACCGTTAGTTTGTTGTATAAGTCTGTGAGTGTCTTTTTCGGTGGAAATATGTTCATTGGTAGCAATCTTAGGATAACATGTATAAATGATATCATAGGATATTTGTCATTCCCTTTTGACCTACTTAACCTAATATGATTATTTCTAGGCTCATCTGTAGTCCTGAAAACGGCATTGTTCATTTTTTTCCCGAAGCTACCATTCCATTCGGTACGTATACCACTTCTTCTTTGTCCATTTATCTGTTGATGGACATTTTGTTTGCTTGCATGTCTTGGCTATTGTAAATATTGCTGCAGTGCATGTTTGCCTGTCTGTGCCTTTCCGATTCTGAACTTCTTAGGGTATAGGCCCATTAGGGGATATGCCGCATCATATGGTAGCTCAGTTTTTATCTTTTAAATGCAGCTCCATTCTGTTCTCATGACTAGCTCTTACCAGTTTACATCCAACCAACAGCATATTGGGTATGCCTTTCTCCACTAACCTGTCAGCATTCATTGTTTGTAGAACGTTACGGATGGCATTTTGAATATTGGGTGGCGAAATCTGTTTGTAGTTTGGATTTGCATCCAACCAATAATTCCTGATATTGAGCTTTTATCCATGTTCTTCTGTTTTTCAAATCACAGAGTGAGTAACACTTACCTCTTCCAACTGTTTTCTTGAAAAGCTTTCCGTGTTGTGAACTTTCTCGGCCATTTCCTACCTCAGGATATTTTTGAGGGCATGAGTCATTTACAGCCCTGCCGTCCTTGTGAATATTAGTGACCATTAGCAGTAGATTTAAAGCTGCTGTTTGAGGAAACGGCCTTAGGGTGGCAGCATTTCTACGTTGCCAAGTCTGCTTGCTAGGGAAACAGAACCTTGCAGCAAGTTGTGCTTTTAGGTTGCAGATTAGAGTGGAATGAGCCAGGACAAACCCCCATAAGTTTTAGCCTCCTTAATTCTTGTTTGTGTCTGTAAGTTGTAGTTTTTCTCATAAGAGCAAGTTTGATTGAAAAATGTCTTTGGTTCTAGGTGTACAGAATCTTGTTCATTTACACATATACATATATCTATTGATCTTTGGGTCCTTTTCCATGTAGGTTATTACAGAGTGTTGAGTAGACCACTCTTGGTATTCCATAGGTGTTTGGGGATGATATATTTTATATGTATTAGTATATGTTTGTTAACCCCAATATCCTAATTTATCCATTCCTCACACCTTTTCTTTGGCTTAACCTTAAGTTTGTCTTCTCAATCTGAGATTGTCTTTATCTGGGGAAATATGTTCATTTTTACGTATTTTCAGATAACATAAGTGATATCCTAGGATATTTGTCTTTGGCATTGTGACTTACTACACGTTGTGTGATTATTTCTAGGCTCATGTGTGGTGCTGCCTGTGCCATTCTTTTATTTTTTTTCGTGAGTAATATTCCAGTCTGTCCATATACCACTTCTTCATTGTCCATTCATCTGTTTATGGACCTTTTTTTTGCTTCCATGTCTTGGCTATTTCAATATTGCTGCAGTGCACATTTGCCTGCCTCTGTCTTTCCGATTCTGGTGGTCTTAGGTTATAGGCCCAAAAGGTGCCCTGCCGCATCATATGGTAGCTCAGTTTTTCCCTGTTAAAGCAGCTCCATTCAGTGTTCTTTAGTGCTGTTACCACTTTACATCCCACCAGCAGCTAGAAGGTACACAGTTGTCTAAAATCCCTTCAGCGTTTATAGTTTGTAGACTTTTTGCTGGTGGTCATTTGACTGGTGTGAGCTGAAATCTTTTTGGAGGTTGGAGTTGCATGTGGCTACTAATTCCTTATACTGAGCTTTAGGCATGTCCTGTTTTTTCTTTTCCTTTTTTTTTAAAGAGTGAGTACAACTTCCCTCTTCACATTGACTTCTTGAAAAATTTGTCATGTGTTGAATTTTCTTGCCTATTCCCTACCCCAGGGTATTTTTTGAGGGTAGGTGTCATTTACAGCCCTGCAGTCCTTGTGTCTCTTAAGCAACCATTAGCACTGGATTTAAAGCTGCTGTTGTGGGAAACAGCCACAAGGCGGCAGCATTATTACGTTCTCAACTCTTGTTACTAGGGCAACAGAGTCTTCCTGGAGGTAGTGTTCCGAGGTTGTAAATTAGAGTGGAACGTGCTGGGACAAGCCCCCAGAAGTTTATGTCTCCTTACTTAGGTTTGTTTTTTAAAGTTAATTTCTATTTCTCACCAGAGTAAATTTGATTAGAATGTTGTGATTGTCTGGCTGTACAGAATCTGCTCAATGATTCATACATATGTCTGTTCATTTTCGGAGCCTGTTACCATGTATGTTATTACGGAATGTTGAGTAGACCTCCCTTGCTATTTGGTAGGTGTTTTGTCATTATATATTTTATATGTATTGGTGATTATATAATTCATATAGTTTATATGTTATGTGTTTATATACATTTCACATACATTAGTATATGTATGTTAGCCCCATAATCCTAATTTATCCATCCTCCCACCTTTCATTTTGGTTACCCGTTAGTTTGTTTTATAAGTCTGTGAGTGTCTTTTTTGGTGGAAATATGTTCATTGGTAGCAATCTTAGGATAACATGTATAAATGATATCATAGGATATTTGTCATTCCCTTTTGACCTACTTAACCTAATATGATTATTTCTAGGCTCATCTGTAGTCCTGAAAACGGCATTGTTCATTTTTTTCCCGAAGCTACCATTCCATTCGGTACGTATACCACTTCTTCTTTGTCCATTTATCTGTTGATGGACATTTTGTTTGCTTGC
The DNA here is from genome assembly GCF_028564815.1 of Eubalaena glacialis. Lineage (NCBI taxonomy): Eukaryota > Metazoa > Chordata > Mammalia > Artiodactyla > Balaenidae > Eubalaena > Eubalaena glacialis. The sequence continues at coordinate 119,106 of NW_026871374.1, read as the reverse complement.
ATGTCTTGGCTATTGTAAATATTGCTGCAGTGCATGTTTGCCTGTCTGTGCCTTTCCGATTCTGAACTTCTTAGGGTATAGGCCCATTAGGGGATATGCCGCATCATATGGTAGCTCAGTTTTTATCTTTTAAATGCAGCTCCATTCTGTTCTCATGACTAGCTCTTACCAGTTTACATCCAACCAACAGCATATTGGGTATGCCTTTCTCCACTAACCTGTCAGCATTCATTGTTTGTAGAATGTTACGGATGGCATTTTGAATATTGGGTGGCGAAATCTGTTTGTAGTTTGGATTTGCATCCAACCAATAATTCCTGATATTGAGCTTTTATCCATGTTCTTCTGTTTTTCAAATCACAGAGTGAGTAACACTTACCTCTTCCAACTGTTTTCTTGAAAAGCTTTCCGTGTTGTGAACTTTCTCGGCCATTTCCTACCTCAGGATATTTTTGAGGGCATGAGTCATTTACAGCCCTGCCGTCCTTGTGAATATTAGTGACCATTAGCAGTAGATTTAAAGCTGCTGTTTGAGGAAACGGCCTTAGGGTGGCAGCATTTCTACGTTGCCAAGTCTGCTTGCTAGGGAAACAGAACCTTGCAGCAAGTTGTGCTTTTAGGTTGCAGATTAGAGTGGAATGAGCCAGGACAAACCCCCATAAGTTTTAGCCTCCTTAATTCTTGTTTGTGTCTGTAAGTTGTAGTTTTTCTCATAAGAGCAAGTTTGATTGAAAAATGTCTTTGGTTCTAGGTGTACAGAATCTTGTTCATTTACACATATACATATATCTATTGATCTTTGGGTCCTTTTCCATGTAGGTTATTACAGAGTGTTGAGTAGACCACTCTTGGTATTCCATAGGTGTTTGGGGATGATATATTTTATATGTATTAGTATATGTTTGTTAACCCCAATATCCTAATTTATCCATTCCTCACACCTTTTCTTTGGCTTAACCTTAAGTTTGTCTTCTCAATCTGAGATTGTCTTTATCTGGGGAAATATGTTCATTTTTACGTATTTTCAGATAACATAAGTGATATCCTAGGATATTTGTCTTTGGCATTGTGACTTACTACACGTTGTGTGATTATTTCTAGGCTCATGTGTGGTGCTGCCTGTGCCATTCTTTTATTTTTTTTCGTGAGTAATATTCCAGTCTGTCCATATACCACTTCTTCATTGTCCATTCATCTGTTTATGGACCTTTTTTTTGCTTCCATGTCTTGGCTATTTCAATATTGCTGCAGTGCACATTTGCCTGCCTCTGTCTTTCCGATTCTGGTGGTCTTAGGTTATAGGCCCAAAAGGTGCCCTGCCGCATCATATGGTAGCTCAGTTTTTCCCTGTTAAAGCAGCTCCATTCAGTGTTCTTTAGTGCTGTTACCACTTTACATCCCACCAGCAGCTAGAAGGTACACAGTTGTCTAAAATCCCTTCAGCGTTTATAGTTTGTAGACTTTTTGCTGGTGGTCATTTGACTGGTGTGAGCTGAAATCTTTTTGGAGGTTGGAGTTGCATGTGGCTACTAATTCCTTATACTGAGCTTTAGGCATGTCCTGTTTTTTCTTTTCCTTTTTTTTTAAAGAGTGAGTACAACTTCCCTCTTCACATTGACTTCTTGAAAAATTTGTCATGTGTTGAATTTTCTTGCCTATTCCCTACCCCAGGGTATTTTTTGAGGGTAGGTGTCATTTACAGCCCTGCAGTCCTTGTGTCTCTTAAGCAACCATTAGCACTGGATTTAAAGCTGCTGTTGTGGGAAACAGCCACAAGGCGGCAGCATTATTACGTTCTCAACTCTTGTTACTAGGGCAACAGAGTCTTCCTGGAGGTAGTGTTCCGAGGTTGTAAATTAGAGTGGAACGTGCTGGGACAAGCCCCCAGAAGTTTATGTCTCCTTACTTAGGTTTGTTTTTTAAAGTTAATTTCTATTTCTCACCAGAGTAAATTTGATTAGAATGTTGTGATTGTCTGGCTGTACAGAATCTGCTCAATGATTCATACATATGTCTGTTCATTTTCGGAGCCTGTTACCATGTATGTTATTACGGAATGTTGAGTAGACCTCCCTTGCTATTTGGTAGGTGTTTTGTCATTATATATTTTATATGTATTGGTGATTATATAATTCATATAGTTTATATGTTATGTGTTTATATACATTTCACATACATTAGTATATGTATGTTAGCCCCATAATCCTAATTTATCCATCCTCCCACCTTTCATTTTGGTTACCCGTTAGTTTGTTTTATAAGTCTGTGAGTGTCTTTTTTGGTGGAAATATGTTCATTGGTAGCAATCTTAGGATAACATGTATAAATGATATCATAGGATATTTGTCATTCCCTTTTGACCTACTTAACCTAATATGATTATTTCTAGGCTCATCTGTAGTCCTGAAAACGGCATTGTTCATTTTTTTCCCGAAGCTACCATTCCATTCGGTACGTATACCACTTCTTCTTTGTCCATTTATCTGTTGATGGACATTTTGTTTGCTTGCATGTCTTGGCTATTGTAAATATTGCTGCAGTGCATGTTTGCCTGTCTGTGCCTTTCCGATTCTGAACTTCTTAGGGTATAGGCCCATTAGGGGATATGCCGCATCATATGGTAGCTCAGTTTTTATCTTTTAAATGCAGCTCCATTCTGTTCTCATGACTAGCTCTTACCAGTTTACATCCAACCAACAGCATATTGGGTATGCCTTTCTCCACTAACCTGTCAGCATTCATTGTTTGTAGAATGTTACGGATGGCATTTTGAATATTGGGTGGCGAAATCTGTTTGTAGTTTGGATTTGCATCCAACCAATAATTCCTGATATTGAGCTTTTATCCATGTTCTTCTGTTTTTCAAATCACAGAGTGAGTAACACTTACCTCTTCCAACTGTTTTCTTGAAAAGCTTTCCGTGTTGTGAACTTTCTCGGCCATTTCCTACCTCAGGATATTTTTGAGGGCATGAGTCATTTACAGCCCTGCCGTCCTTGTGAATATTAGTGACCATTAGCAGTAGATTTAAAGCTGCTGTTTGAGGAAACGGCCTTAGGGTGGCAGCATTTCTACGTTGCCAAGTCTGCTTGCTAGGGAAACAGAACCTTGCAGCAAGTTGTGCTTTTAGGTTGCAGATTAGAGTGGAATGAGCCAGGACAAACCCCCATAAGTTTTAGCCTCCTTAATTCTTGTTTGTGTCTGTAAGTTGTAGTTTTTCTCATAAGAGCAAGTTTGATTGAAAAATGTCTTTGGTTCTAGGTGTACAGAATCTTGTTCATTTACACATATACATATATCTATTGATCTTTGGGTCCTTTTCCATGTAGGTTATTACAGAGTGTTGAGTAGACCACTCTTGGTATTCCATAGGTGTTTGGGGATGATATATTTTATATGTATTAGTATATGTTTGTTAACCCCAATATCCTAATTTATCCATTCCTCACACCTTTTCTTTGGCTTAACCTTAAGTTTGTCTTCTCAATCTGAGATTGTCTTTATCTGGGGAAATATGTTCATTTTTACGTATTTTCAGATAACATAAGTGATATCCTAGGATATTTGTCTTTGGCATTGTGACTTACTACACGTTGTGTGATTATTTCTAGGCTCATGTGTGGTGCTGCCTGTGCCATTCTTTTATTTTTTTTCGTGAGTAATATTCCAGTCTGTCCATATACCACTTCTTCATTGTCCATTCATCTGTTTATGGACCTTTTTTTTGCTTCCATGTCTTGGCTATTTCAATATTGCTGCAGTGCACATTTGCCTGCCTCTGTCTTTCCGATTCTGGTGGTCTTAGGTTATAGGCCCAAAAGGTGCCCTGCCGCATCATATGGTAGCTCAGTTTTTCCCTGTTAAAGCAGCTCCATTCAGTGTTCTTTAGTGCTGTTACCACTTTACATCCCACCAGCAGCTAGAAGGTACACAGTTGTCTAAAATCCCTTCAGCGTTTATAGTTTGTAGACTTTTTGCTGGTGGTCATTTGACTGGTGTGAGCTGAAATCTTTTTGGAGGTTGGAGTTGCATGTGGCTACTAATTCCTTATACTGAGCTTTAGGCATGTCCTGTTTTTTCTTTTCCTTTTTTTTTAAAGAGTGAGTACAACTTCCCTCTTCACATTGACTTCTTGAAAAATTTGTCATGTGTTGAATTTTCTTGCCTATTCCCTACCCCAGGGTATTTTTTGAGGGTAGGTGTCATTTACAGCCCTGCAGTCCTTGTGTCTCTTAAGCAACCATTAGCACTGGATTTAAAGCTGCTGTTGTGGGAAACAGCCACAAGGCGGCAGCATTATTACGTTCTCAACTCTTGTTACTAGGGCAACAGAGTCTTCCTGGAGGTAGTGTTCCGAGGTTGTAAATTAGAGTGGAACGTGCTGGGACAAGCCCCCAGAAGTTTATGTCTCCTTACTTAGGTTTGTTTTTTAAAGTTAATTTCTATTTCTCACCAGAGTAAATTTGATTAGAATGTTGTGATTGTCTGGCTGTACAGAATCTGCTCAATGATTCATACATATGTCTGTTCATTTTCGGAGCCTGTTACCATGTATGTTATTACGGAATGTTGAGTAGACCTCCCTTGCTATTTGGTAGGTGTTTTGTCATTATATATTTTATATGTATTGGTGATTATATAATTCATATAGTTTATATGTTATGTGTTTATATACATTTCACATACATTAGTATATGTATGTTAGCCCCATAATCCTAATTTATCCATCCTCCCACCTTTCATTTTGGTTACCCGTTAGTTTGTTTTATAAGTCTGTGAGTGTCTTTTTTGGTGGAAATATGTTCATTGGTAGCAATCTTAGGATAACATGTATAAATGATATCATAGGATATTTGTCATTCCCTTTTGACCTACTTAACCTAATATGATTATTTCTAGGCTCATCTGTAGTCCTGAAAACGGCATTGTTCATTTTTTTCCCGAAGCTACCATTCCATTCGGTACGTATACCACTTCTTCTTTGTCCATTTATCTGTTGATGGACATTTTGTTTGCTTGCATGTCTTGGCTATTGTAAATATTGCTGCAGTGCATGTTTGCCTGTCTGTGCCTTTCCGATTCTGAACTTCTTAGGGTATAGGCCCATTAGGGGATATGCCGCATCATATGGTAGCTCAGTTTTTATCTTTTAAATGCAGCTCCATTCTGTTCTCATGACTAGCTCTTACCAGTTTACATCCAACCAACAGCATATTGGGTATGCCTTTCTCCACTAACCTGTCAGCATTCATTGTTTGTAGAATGTTACGGATGGCATTTTGAATATTGGGTGGCGAAATCTGTTTGTAGTTTGGATTTGCATCCAACCAATAATTCCTGATATTGAGCTTTTATCCATGTTCTTCTGTTTTTCAAATCACAGAGTGAGTAACACTTACCTCTTCCAACTGTTTTCTTGAAAAGCTTTCCGTGTTGTGAACTTTCTCGGCCATTTCCTACCTCAGGATATTTTTGAGGGCATGAGTCATTTACAGCCCTGCCGTCCTTGTGAATATTAGTGACCATTAGCAGTAGATTTAAAGCTGCTGTTTGAGGAAACGGCCTTAGGGTGGCAGCATTTCTACGTTGCCAAGTCTGCTTGCTAGGGAAACAGAACCTTGCAGCAAGTTGTGCTTTTAGGTTGCAGATTAGAGTGGAATGAGCCAGGACAAACCCCCATAAGTTTTAGCCTCCTTAATTCTTGTTTGTGTCTGTAAGTTGTAGTTTTTCTCATAAGAGCAAGTTTGATTGAAAAATGTCTTTGGTTCTAGGTGTACAGAATCTTGTTCATTTACACATATACATATATCTATTGATCTTTGGGTCCTTTTCCATGTAGGTTATTACAGAGTGTTGAGTAGACCACTCTTGGTATTCCATAGGTGTTTGGGGATGATATATTTTATATGTATTAGTATATGTTTGTTAACCCCAATATCCTAATTTATCCATTCCTCACACCTTTTCTTTGGCTTAACCTTAAGTTTGTCTTCTCAATCTGAGATTGTCTTTATCTGGGGAAATATGTTCATTTTTACGTATTTTCAGATAACATAAGTGATATCCTAGGATATTTGTCTTTGGCATTGTGACTTACTACACGTTGTGTGATTATTTCTAGGCTCATGTGTGGTGCTGCCTGTGCCATTCTTTTATTTTTTTTCGTGAGTAATATTCCAGTCTGTCCATATACCACTTCTTCATTGTCCATTCATCTGTTTATGGACCTTTTTTTTGCTTCCATGTCTTGGCTATTTCAATATTGCTGCAGTGCACATTTGCCTGCCTCTGTCTTTCCGATTCTGGTGGTCTTAGGTTATAGGCCCAAAAGGTGCCCTGCCGCATCATATGGTAGCTCAGTTTTTCCCTGTTAAAGCAGCTCCATTCAGTGTTCTTTAGTGCTGTTACCACTTTACATCCCACCAGCAGCTAGAAGGTACACAGTTGTCTAAAATCCCTTCAGCGTTTATAGTTTGTAGACTTTTTGCTGGTGGTCATTTGACTGGTGTGAGCTGAAATCTTTTTGGAGGTTGGAGTTGCATGTGGCTACTAATTCCTTATACTGAGCTTTAGGCATGTCCTGTTTTTTCTTTTCCTTTTTTTTTAAAGAGTGAGTACAACTTCCCTCTTCACATTGACTTCTTGAAAAATTTGTCATGTGTTGAATTTTCTTGCCTATTCCCTACCCCAGGGTATTTTTTGAGGGTAGGTGTCATTTACAGCCCTGCAGTCCTTGTGTCTCTTAAGCAACCATTAGCACTGGATTTAAAGCTGCTGTTGTGGGAAACAGCCACAAGGCGGCAGCATTATTACGTTCTCAACTCTTGTTACTAGGGCAACAGAGTCTTCCTGGAGGTAGTGTTCCGAGGTTGTAAATTAGAGTGGAACGTGCTGGGACAAGCCCCCAGAAGTTTATGTCTCCTTACTTAGGTTTGTTTTTTAAAGTTAATTTCTATTTCTCACCAGAGTAAATTTGATTAGAATGTTGTGATTGTCTGGCTGTACAGAATCTGCTCAATGATTCATACATATGTCTGTTCATTTTCGGAGCCTGTTACCATGTATGTTATTACGGAATGTTGAGTAGACCTCCCTTGCTATTTGGTAGGTGTTTTGTCATTATATATTTTATATGTATTGGTGATTATATAATTCATATAGTTTATATGTTATGTGTTTATATACATTTCACATACATTAGTATATGTATGTTAGCCCCATAATCCTAATTTATCCATCCTCCCACCTTTCATTTTGGTTACCCGTTAGTTTGTTTTATAAGTCTGTGAGTGTCTTTTTTGGTGGAAATATGTTCATTGGTAGCAATCTTAGGATAACATGTATAAATGATATCATAGGATATTTGTCATTCCCTTTTGACCTACTTAACCTAATATGATTATTTCTAGGCTCATCTGTAGTCCTGAAAACGGCATTGTTCATTTTTTTCCCGAAGCTACCATTCCATTCGGTACGTATACCACTTCTTCTTTGTCCATTTATCTGTTGATGGACATTTTGTTTGCTTGCATGTCTTGGCTATTGTAAATATTGCTGCAGTGCATGTTTGCCTGTCTGTGCCTTTCCGATTCTGAACTTCTTAGGGTATAGGCCCATTAGGGGATATGCCGCATCATATGGTAGCTCAGTTTTTATCTTTTAAATGCAGCTCCATTCTGTTCTCATGACTAGCTCTTACCAGTTTACATCCAACCAACAGCATATTGGGTATGCCTTTCTCCACTAACCTGTCAGCATTCATTGTTTGTAGAATGTTACGGATGGCATTTTGAATATTGGGTGGCGAAATCTGTTTGTAGTTTGGATTTGCATCCAACCAATAATTCCTGATATTGAGCTTTTATCCATGTTCTTCTGTTTTTCAAATCACAGAGTGAGTAACACTTACCTCTTCCAACTGTTTTCTTGAAAAGCTTTCCGTGTTGTGAACTTTCTCGGCCATTTCCTACCTCAGGATATTTTTGAGGGCATGAGTCATTTACAGCCCTGCCGTCCTTGTGAATATTAGTGACCATTAGCAGTAGATTTAAAGCTGCTGTTTGAGGAAACGGCCTTAGGGTGGCAGCATTTCTACGTTGCCAAGTCTGCTTGCTAGGGAAACAGAACCTTGCAGCAAGTTGTGCTTTTAGGTTGCAGATTAGAGTGGAATGAGCCAGGACAAACCCCCATAAGTTTTAGCCTCCTTAATTCTTGTTTGTGTCTGTAAGTTGTAGTTTTTCTCATAAGAGCAAGTTTGATTGAAAAATGTCTTTGGTTCTAGGTGTACAGAATCTTGTTCATTTACACATATACATATATCTATTGATCTTTGGGTCCTTTTCCATGTAGGTTATTACAGAGTGTTGAGTAGACCACTCTTGGTATTCCATAGGTGTTTGGGGATGATATATTTTATATGTATTAGTATATGTTTGTTAACCCCAATATCCTAATTTATCCATTCCTCACACCTTTTCTTTGGCTTAACCTTAAGTTTGTCTTCTCAATCTGAGATTGTCTTTATCTGGGGAAATATGTTCATTTTTACGTATTTTCAGATAACATAAGTGATATCCTAGGATATTTGTCTTTGGCATTGTGACTTACTACACGTTGTGTGATTATTTCTAGGCTCATGTGTGGTGCTGCCTGTGCCATTCTTTTATTTTTTTTCGTGAGTAATATTCCAGTCTGTCCATATACCACTTCTTCATTGTCCATTCATCTGTTTATGGACCTTTTTTTTGCTTCCATGTCTTGGCTATTTCAATATTGCTGCAGTGCACATTTGCCTGCCTCTGTCTTTCCGATTCTGGTGGTCTTAGGTTATAGGCCCAAAAGGTGCCCTGCCGCATCATATGGTAGCTCAGTTTTTCCCTGTTAAAGCAGCTCCATTCAGTGTTCTTTAGTGCTGTTACCACTTTACATCCCACCAGCAGCTAGAAGGTACACAGTTGTCTAAAATCCCTTCAGCGTTTATAGTTTGTAGACTTTTTGCTGGTGGTCATTTGACTGGTGTGAGCTGAAATCTTTTTGGAGGTTGGAGTTGCATGTGGCTACTAATTCCTTATACTGAGCTTTAGGCATGTCCTGTTTTTTCTTTTCCTTTTTTTTTAAAGAGTGAGTACAACTTCCCTCTTCACATTGACTTCTTGAAAAATTTGTCATGTGTTGAATTTTCTTGCCTATTCCCTACCCCAGGGTATTTTTTGAGGGTAGGTGTCATTTACAGCCCTGCAGTCCTTGTGTCTCTTAAGCAACCATTAGCACTGGATTTAAAGCTGCTGTTGTGGGAAACAGCCACAAGGCGGCAGCATTATTACGTTCTCAACTCTTGTTACTAGGGCAACAGAGTCTTCCTGGAGGTAGTGTTCCGAGGTTGTAAATTAGAGTGGAACGTGCTGGGACAAGCCCCCAGAAGTTTATGTCTCCTTACTTAGGTTTGTTTTTTAAAGTTAATTTCTATTTCTCACCAGAGTAAATTTGATTAGAATGTTGTGATTGTCTGGCTGTACAGAATCTGCTCAATGATTCATACATATGTCTGTTCATTTTCGGAGCCTGTTACCATGTATGTTATTACGGAATGTTGAGTAGACCTCCCTTGCTATTTGGTAGGTGTTTTGTCATTATATATTTTATATGTATTGGTGATTATATAATTCATATAGTTTATATGTTATGTGTTTATATACATTTCACATACATTAGTATATGTATGTTAGCCCCATAATCCTAATTTATCCATCCTCCCACCTTTCATTTTGGTTACCCGTTAGTTTGTTTTATAAGTCTGTGAGTGTCTTTTTTGGTGGAAATATGTTCATTGGTAGCAATCTTAGGATAACATGTATAAATGATATCATAGGATATTTGTCATTCCCTTTTGACTTACTTAACCTAATATGATTATTTCTAGGCTCATCTGTAGTCCTGAAAACGGCATTGTTCATTTTTTTCCCGAAGCTACCATTCCATTCGGTACGTATACCACTTCTTCTTTGTCCATTTATCTGTTGATGGACATTTTGTTTGCTTGCATGTCTTGGCTATTGTAAATATTGCTGCAGTGCATGTTTGCCTGTCTGTGCCTTTCCGATTCTGAACTTCTTAGGGTATAGGCCCATTAGGGGATATGCCGCATCATATGGTAGCTCAGTTTTTATCTTTTAAATGCAGCTCCATTCTGTTCTCATGACTAGCTCTTACCAGTTTACATCCAACCAACAGCATATTGGGTATGCCTTTCTCCACTAACCTGTCAGCATTCATTGTTTGTAGAATGTTACGGATGGCATTTTGAATATTGGGTGGCGAAATCTGTTTGTAGTTTGGATTTGCATCCAACCAATAATTCCTGATATTGAGCTTTTATCCATGTTCTTCTGTTTTTCAAATCACAGAGTGAGTAACACTTACCTCTTCCAACTGTTTTCTTGAAAAGCTTTCCGTGTTGTGAACTTTCTCGGCCATTTCCTACCTCAGGATATTTTTGAGGGCATGAGTCATTTACAGCCCTGCCGTCCTTGTGAATATTAGTGACCATTAGCAGTAGATTTAAAGCTGCTGTTTGAGGAAACGGCCTTAGGGTGGCAGCATTTCTCCGTTGCCAAGTCTGCTTGCTAGGGAAACAGAACCTTGCAGCAAGTTGTGCTTTTAGGTTGCAGATTAGAGTGGAATGAGCCAGGACAAACCCCCATAAGTTTTAGCCTCCTTAATTCTTGTTTGTGTCTGTAAGTTGTAGTTTTTCTCATAAGAGCAAGTTTGATTGAAAAATGTCTTTGGTTCTAGGTGTACAGAATCTTGTTCATTTACACATATACATATATCTATTGATCTTTGGGTCCTTTTCCATGTAGGTTATTACAGAGTGTTGAGTAGACCACTCTTGGTATTCCATAGGTGTTTGGGGATGATATATTTTATATGTATTAGTATATGTTTGTTAACCCCAATATCCTAATTTATCCATTCCTCACACCTTTTCTTTGGCTTAACCTTAAGTTTGTCTTCTCAATCTGAGATTGTCTTTATCTGGGGAAATATGTTCATTTTTACGTATTTTCAGATAACATAAGTGATATCCTAGGATATTTGTCTTTGGCATTGTGACTTACTACACGTTGTGTGATTATTTCTAGGCTCATGTGTGGTGCTGCCTGTGCCATTCTTTTATTTTTTTTCGTGAGTAATATTCCAGTCTGTCCATATACCACTTCTTCATTGTCCATTCATCTGTTTATGGACCTTTTTTTTGCTTCCATGTCTTGGCTATTTCAATATTGCTGCAGTGCACATTTGCCTGCCTCTGTCTTTCCGATTCTGGTGGTCTTAGGTTATAGGCCCAAAAGGTGCCCTGCCGCATCATATGGTAGCTCAGTTTTTCCCTGTTAAAGCAGCTCCATTCAGTGTTCTTTAGTGCTGTTACCACTTTACATCCCACCAGCAGCTAGAAGGTACACAGTTGTCTAAAATCCCTTCAGCGTTTATAGTTTGTAGACTTTTTGCTGGTGGTCATTTGACTGGTGTGAGCTGAAATCTTTTTGGAGGTTGGAGTTGCATGTGGCTACTAATTCCTTATACTGAGCTTTAGGCATGTCCTGTTTTTTCTTTTCCTTTTTTTTTAAAGAGTGAGTACAACTTCCCTCTTCACATTGACTTCTTGAAAAATTTGTCATGTGTTGAATTTTCTTGCCTATTCCCTACCCCAGGGTATTTTTTGAGGGTAGGTGTCATTTACAGCCCTGCAGTCCTTGTGTCTCTTAAGCAACCATTAGCACTGGATTTAAAGCTGCTGTTGTGGGAAACAGCCACAAGGCGGCAGCATTATTACGTTCTCAACTCTTGTTACTAGGGCAACAGAGTCTTCCTGGAGGTAGTGTTCCGAGGTTGTAAATTAGAGTGGAACGTGCTGGGACAAGCCCCCAGAAGTTTATGTCTCCTTACTTAGGTTTGTTTTTTAAAGTTAATTTCTATTTCTCACCAGAGTAAATTTGATTAGAATGTTGTGATTGTCTGGCTGTACAGAATCTGCTCAATGATTCATACATATGTCTGTTCATTTTCGGAGCCTGTTACCATGTATGTTATTACGGAATGTTGAGTAGACCTCCCTTGCTATTTGGTAGGTGTTTTGTCATTATATATTTTATATGTATTGGTGATTATATAATTCATATAGTTTATATGTTATGTGTTTATATACATTTCACATACATTAGTATATGTATGTTAGCCCCATAATCCTAATTTATCCATCCTCCCACCTTTCATTTTGGTTACCCGTTAGTTTGTTTTATAAGTCTGTGAGTGTCTTTTTTGGTGGAAATATGTTCATTGGTAGCAATCTTAGGATAACATGTATAAATGATATCATAGGATATTTGTCATTCCCTTTTGACCTACTTAACCTAATATGATTATTTCTAGGCTCATCTGTAGTCCTGAAAACGGCATTGTTCATTTTTTTCCCGAAGCTACCATTCCATTCGGTACGTATACCACTTCTTCTTTGTCCATTTATCTGTTGATGGACATTTTGTTTGCTTGCATGTCTTGGCTATTGTAAATATTGCTGCAGTGCATGTTTGCCTGTCTGTGCCTTTCCGATTCTGAACTTCTTAGGGTATAGGCCCATTAGGGGATATGCCGCATCATATGGTAGCTCAGTTTTTATCTTTTAAATGCAGCTCCATTCTGTTCTCATGACTAGCTCTTACCAGTTTACATCCAACCAACAGCATATTGGGTATGCCTTTCTCCACTAACCTGTCAGCATTCATTGTTTGTAGAATGTTACGGATGGCATTTTGAATATTGGGTGGCGAAATCTGTTTGTAGTTTGGATTTGCATCCAACCAATAATTCCTGATATTGAGCTTTTATCCATGTTCTTCTGTTTTTCAAATCACAGAGTGAGTAACACTTACCTCTTCCAACTGTTTTCTTGAAAAGCTTTCCGTGTTGTGAACTTTCTCGGCCATTTCCTACCTCAGGATATTTTTGAGGGCATGAGTCATTTACAGCCCTGCCGTCCTTGTGAATATTAGTGACCATTAGCAGTAGATTTAAAGCTGCTGTTTGAGGAAACGGCCTTAGGGTGGCAGCATTTCTACGTTGCCAAGTCTGCTTGCTAGGGAAACAGAACCTTGCAGCAAGTTGTGCTTTTAGGTTGCAGATTAGAGTGGAATGAGCCAGGACAAACCCCCATAAGTTTTAGCCTCCTTAATTCTTGTTTGTGTCTGTAAGTTGTAGTTTTTCTCATAAGAGCAAGTTTGATTGAAAAATGTCTTTGGTTCTAGGTGTACAGAATCTTGTTCATTTACACATATACATATATCTATTGATCTTTGGGTCCTTTTCCATGTAGGTTATTACAGAGTGTTGAGTAGACCACTCTTGGTATTCCATAGGTGTTTGGGGATGATATATTTTATATGTATTAGTATATGTTTGTTAACCCCAATATCCTAATTTATCCATTCCTCACACCTTTTCTTTGGCTTAACCTTAAGTTTGTCTTCTCAATCTGAGATTGTCTTTATCTGGGGAAATATGTTCATTTTTACGTATTTTCAGATAACATAAGTGATATCCTAGGATATTTGTCTTTGGCATTGTGACTTACTACACGTTGTGTGATTATTTCTAGGCTCATGTGTGGTGCTGCCTGTGCCATTCTTTTATTTTTTTTCGTGAGTAATATTCCAGTCTGTCCATATACCACTTCTTCATTGTCCATTCATCTGTTTATGGACCTTTTTTTTGCTTCCATGTCTTGGCTATTTCAATATTGCTGCAGTGCACATTTGCCTGCCTCTGTCTTTCCGATTCTGGTGGTCTTAGGTTATAGGCCCAAAAGGTGCCCTGCCGCATCATATGGTAGCTCAGTTTTTCCCTGTTAAAGCAGCTCCATTCAGTGTTCTTTAGTGCTGTTACCACTTTACATCCCACCAGCAGCTAGAAGGTACACAGTTGTCTAAAATCCCTTCAGCGTTTATAGTTTGTAGACTTTTTGCTGGTGGTCATTTGACTGGTGTGAGCTGAAATCTTTTTGGAGGTTGGAGTTGCATGTGGCTACTAATTCCTTATACTGAGCTTTAGGCATGTCCTGTTTTTTCTTTTCCTTTTTTTTTAAAGAGTGAGTACAACTTCCCTCTTCACATTGACTTCTTGAAAAATTTGTCATGTGTTGAATTTTCTTGCCTATTCCCTACCCCAGGGTATTTTTTGAGGGTAGGTGTCATTTACAGCCCTGCAGTCCTTGTGTCTCTTAAGCAACCATTAGCACTGGATTTAAAGCTGCTGTTGTGGGAAACAGCCACAAGGCGGCAGCATTATTACGTTCTCAACTCTTGTTACTAGGGCAACAGAGTCTTCCTGGAGGTAGTGTTCCGAGGTTGTAAATTAGAGTGGAACGTGCTGGGACAAGCCCCCAGAAGTTTATGTCTCCTTACTTAGGTTTGTTTTTTAAAGTTAATTTCTATTTCTCACCAGAGTAAATTTGATTAGAATGTTGTGATTGTCTGGCTGTACAGAATCTGCTCAATGATTCATACATATGTCTGTTCATTTTCGGAGCCTGTTACCATGTATGTTATTACGGAATGTTGAGTAGACCTCCCTTGCTATTTGGTAGGTGTTTTGTCATTATATATTTTATATGTATTGGTGATTATATAATTCATATAGTTTATATGTTATGTGTTTATATACATTTCACATACATTAGTATATGTATGTTAGCCCCATAATCCTAATTTATCCATCCTCCCACCTTTCATTTTGGTTACCCGTTAGTTTGTTTTATAAGTCTGTGAGTGTCTTTTTTGGTGGAAATATGTTCATTGGTAGCAATCTTAGGATAACATGTATAAATGATATCATAGGATATTTGTCATTCCCTTTTGACCTACTTAACCTAATATGATTATTTCTAGGCTCATCTGTAGTCCTGAAAACGGCATTGTTCATTTTTTTCCCGAAGCTACCATTCCATTCGGTACGTATACCACTTCTTCTTTGTCCATTTATCTGTTGATGGACATTTTGTTTGCTTCCATGTCTTGGCTATTTCAATATTGCTGCAGTGCACATTTGCCTGCCTCTGTCTTTCCGATTCTGGTGGTCTTAGATTATAGGCCCAAAAGGTGCCCTGCCGGATCATATGGTAGTTCAGTTTTTCCCTGTTAAAGCAGCTCCATTCAGTGTTCGTTAGTGCTGTTACCACTTAGATCCCAGCAGCAGCTAGAAGGTACAGAGTTGTCTAAAATCCCTTCAGCGTTTATAGTTTGTAGACTTTTTGCTGATGGTCATTTGACTGGTGTGAGCTGAAACCTTTTTGGAGGTTGGAGTTGCATATGGCTACTAATTCCTTATACTGAGCTTTAGGTATGTCTTGTTTTTTTCTTTACCTTTTTTTTTAAAAGAGTGAGTACAACTTCCCTCTTCACATTGACTTCTTGAAAAATTTGTTATGTGTTGAATTTTCTTGCCTATTCCCTACCCCAGGGCATTTTTTGAGGGCAGGTGTTCTTTACCGCCCTGCAGTCCTTGTGACTCTTAAGCAACCATTAGCACTGGACTTAAAGCTGCTGTTGTGGGAAACAGCCACAAGGCGGCAGCATTATTCTGTTCTCAACTCTTGTTAATAGGGCAGCAGAGTCTTCCTGGAGGTAGTGTTCCGAGGTTGTAAATTAGAGTGGAACATGCTGGGACAAGCCCCCGAAGTTTATGTCTCCTTACTTAGGTTTGTTTTTTAAAGTTAATTTCTATTTCTTATCGGAGTAAATTTGATTAGAGTGTTGTGATTGTCTGGCTGTACAGAATCTGCTCAATGATTCATACATATGTCTGTTCATCGTCGGATCCTGTTACCATGTATGTTATTACAGAATATTGATTAGACCTCCCTTGCTATTTGGTAGGTGTTTTGTCATTATATATTTTATATGTATTGGTGATTATATAATTCATATAGTTTATATGTTATATGTTTATATATATTTCACATACATTAGTATATGTATGTTAGCCCCATAATCCTAATTTATCCATCCTCCCACCTTTCATTTTGGTTAACCGTTAGTTTGTTGTATAAGTCTGTGAGTGTCTTTTTCGGTGGAAATATGTTCATTGGTAGCAATCTTAGGATAACATGTATAAATGATATCATAGGATATTTGTCATTCCCTTTTGACTTACTTAACCTAATATGATTATTTCTAGGCTCATCTGTAGTCCTGAAAACGGCATTGTTCATTTTTTTCCCGAAGCTACCATTCCATTCGGTACGTATACCACTTCTTCTTTGTCCATTTATCTGTTGATGGACATTTTGTTTGCTTGCATGTCTTGGCTATTGTAAATATTGCTGCAGTGCATGTTTGCCTGTCTGTGCCTTTCCGATTCTGAACTTCTTAGGGTATAGGCCCATTAGGGGATATGCCGCATCATATGGTAGCTCAGTTTTTATCTTTTAAATGCAGCTCCATTCTGTTCTCATGACTAGCTCTTACCAGTTTACATCCAACCAACAGCATATTGGGTATGCCTTTCTCCACTAACCTGTCAGCATTCATTGTTTGTAGAATGTTACGGATGGCATTTTGAATATTGGGTGGCGAAATCTGTTTGTAGTTTGGATTTGCATCCAACCAATAATTCCTGATATTGAGCTTTTATCCATGTTCTTCTGTTTTTCAAATCACAGAGTGAGTAACACTTACCTCTTCCAACTGTTTTCTTGAAAAGCTTTCCGTGTTGTGAACTTTCTCGGCCATTTCCTACCTCAGGATATTTTTGAGGGCATGAGTCATTTACAGCCCTGCCGTCCTTGTGAATATTAGTGACCATTAGCAGTAGATTTAAAGCTGCTGTTTGAGGAAACGGCCTTAGGGTGGCAGCATTTCTACGTTGCCAAGTCTGCTTGCTAGGGAAACAGAACCTTGCAGCAAGTTGTGCTTTTAGGTTGCAGATTAGAGTGGAATGAGCCAGGACAAACCCCCATAAGTTTTAGCCTCCTTAATTCTTGTTTGTGTCTGTAAGTTGTAGTTTTTCTCATAAGAGCAAGTTTGATTGAAAAATGTCTTTGGTTCTAGGTGTACAGAATCTTGTTCATTTACACATATACATATATCTATTGATCTTTGGGTCCTTTTCCATGTAGGTTATTACAGAGTGTTGAGTAGACCACTCTTGGTATTCCATAGGTGTTTGGGGATGATATATTTTATATGTATTAGTATATGTTTGTTAACCCCAATATCCTAATTTATCCATTCCTCACACCTTTTCTTTGGCTTAACCTTAAGTTTGTCTTCTCAATCTGAGATTGTCTTTATCTGGGGAAATATGTTCATTTTTACGTATTTTCAGATAACATAAGTGATATCCTAGGATATTTGTCTTTGGCATTGTGACTTACTACACGTTGTGTGATTATTTCTAGGCTCATGTGTGGTGCTGCCTGTGCCATTCTTTTATTTTTTTTCGTGAGTAATATTCCAGTCTGTCCATATACCACTTCTTCATTGTCCATTCATCTGTTTATGGACCTTTTTTTTGCTTCCATGTCTTGGCTATTTCAATATTGCTGCAGTGCACATTTGCCTGCCTCTGTCTTTCCGATTCTGGTGGTCTTAGGTTATAGGCCCAAAAGGTGCCCTGCCGCATCATATGGTAGCTCAGTTTTTCCCTGTTAAAGCAGCTCCATTCAGTGTTCTTTAGTGCTGTTACCACTTTACATCCCACCAGCAGCTAGAAGGTACACAGTTGTCTAAAATCCCTTCAGCGTTTATAGTTTGTAGACTTTTTGCTGGTGGTCATTTGACTGGTGTGAGCTGAAATCTTTTTGGAGGTTGGAGTTGCATGTGGCTACTAATTCCTTATACTGAGCTTTAGGCATGTCCTGTTTTTTCTTTTCCTTTTTTTTTAAAGAGTGAGTACAACTTCCCTCTTCACATTGACTTCTTGAAAAATTTGTCATGTGTTGAATTTTCTTGCCTATTCCCTACCCCAGGGTATTTTTTGAGGGTAGGTGTCATTTACAGCCCTGCAGTCCTTGTGTCTCTTAAGCAACCATTAGCACTGGATTTAAAGCTGCTGTTGTGGGAAACAGCCACAAGGCGGCAGCATTATTACGTTCTCAACTCTTGTTACTAGGGCAACAGAGTCTTCCTGGAGGTAGTGTTCCGAGGTTGTAAATTAGAGTGGAACGTGCTGGGACAAGCCCCCAGAAGTTTATGTCTCCTTACTTAGGTTTGTTTTTTAAAGTTAATTTCTATTTCTCACCAGAGTAAATTTGATTAGAATGTTGTGATTGTCTGGCTGTACAGAATCTGCTCAATGATTCATACATATGTCTGTTCATTTTCGGAGCCTGTTACCATGTATGTTATTACGGAATGTTGAGTAGACCTCCCTTGCTATTTGGTAGGTGTTTTGTCATTATATATTTTATATGTATTGGTGATTATATAATTCATATAGTTTATATGTTATGTGTTTATATACATTTCACATACATTAGTATATGTATGTTAGCCCCATAATCCTAATTTATCCATCCTCCCACCTTTCATTTTGGTTACCCGTTAGTTTGTTTTATAAGTCTGTGAGTGTCTTTTTTGGTGGAAATATGTTCATTGGTAGCAATCTTAGGATAACATGTATAAATGATATCATAGGATATTTGTCATTCCCTTTTGACCTACTTAACCTAATATGATTATTTCTAGGCTCATCTGTAGTCCTGAAAACGGCATTGTTCATTTTTTTCCCGAAGCTACCATTCCATTCGGTACGTATACCACTTCTTCTTTGTCCATTTATCTGTTGATGGACATTTTGTTTGCTTGCATGTCTTGGCTATTGTAAATATTGCTGCAGTGCATGTTTGCCTGTCTGTGCCTTTCCGATTCTGAACTTCTTAGGGTATAGGCCCATTAGGGGATATGCCGCATCATATGGTAGCTCAGTTTTTATCTTTTAAATGCAGCTCCATTCTGTTCTCATGACTAGCTCTTACCAGTTTACATCCAACCAACAGCATATTGGGTATGCCTTTCTCCACTAACCTGTCAGCATTCATTGTTTGTAGAATGTTACGGATGGCATTTTGAATATTGGGTGGCGAAATCTGTTTGTAGTTTGGATTTGCATCCAACCAATAATTCCTGATATTGAGCTTTTATCCATGTTCTTCTGTTTTTCAAATCACAGAGTGAGTAACACTTACCTCTTCCAACTGTTTTCTTGAAAAGCTTTCCGTGTTGTGAACTTTCTCGGCCATTTCCTACCTCAGGATATTTTTGAGGGCATGAGTCATTTACAGCCCTGCCGTCCTTGTGAATATTAGTGACCATTAGCAGTAGATTTAAAGCTGCTGTTTGAGGAAACGGCCTTAGGGTGGCAGCATTTCTACGTTGCCAAGTCTGCTTGCTAGGGAAACAGAACCTTGCAGCAAGTTGTGCTTTTAGGTTGCAGATTAGAGTGGAATGAGCCAGGACAAACCCCCATAAGTTTTAGCCTCCTTAATTCTTGTTTGTGTCTGTAAGTTGTAGTTTTTCTCATAAGAGCAAGTTTGATTGAAAAATGTCTTTGGTTCTAGGTGTACAGAATCTTGTTCATTTACACATATACATATATCTATTGATCTTTGGGTCCTTTTCCATGTAGGTTATTACAGAGTGTTGAGTAGACCACTCTTGGTATTCCATAGGTGTTTGGGGATGATATATTTTATATGTATTAGTATATGTTTGTTAACCCCAATATCCTAATTTATCCATTCCTCACACCTTTTCTTTGGCTTAACCTTAAGTTTGTCTTCTCAATCTGAGATTGTCTTTATCTGGGGAAATATGTTCATTTTTACGTATTTTCAGATAACATAAGTGATATCCTAGGATATTTGTCTTTGGCATTGTGACTTACTACACGTTGTGTGATTATTTCTAGGCTCATGTGTGGTGCTGCCTGTGCCATTCTTTTATTTTTTTTCGTGAGTAATATTCCAGTCTGTCCATATACCACTTCTTCATTGTCCATTCATCTGTTTATGGACCTTTTTTTTGCTTCCATGTCTTGGCTATTTCAATATTGCTGCAGTGCACATTTGCCTGCCTCTGTCTTTCCGATTCTGGTGGTCTTAGGTTATAGGCCCAAAAGGTGCCCTGCCGCATCATATGGTAGCTCAGTTTTTCCCTGTTAAAGCAGCTCCATTCAGTGTTCTTTAGTGCTGTTACCACTTTACATCCCACCAGCAGCTAGAAGGTACACAGTTGTCTAAAATCCCTTCAGCGTTTATAGTTTGTAGACTTTTTGCTGGTGGTCATTTGACTGGTGTGAGCTGAAATCTTTTTGGAGGTTGGAGTTGCATGTGGCTACTAATTCCTTATACTGAGCTTTAGGCATGTCCTGTTTTTTCTTTTCCTTTTTTTTTAAAGAGTGAGTACAACTTCCCTCTTCACATTGACTTCTTGAAAAATTTGTCATGTGTTGAATTTTCTTGCCTATTCCCTACCCCAGGGTATTTTTTGAGGGTAGGTGTCATTTACAGCCCTGCAGTCCTTGTGTCTCTTAAGCAACCATTAGCACTGGATTTAAAGCTGCTGTTGTGGGAAACAGCCACAAGGCGGCAGCATTATTACGTTCTCAACTCTTGTTACTAGGGCAACAGAGTCTTCCTGGAGGTAGTGTTCCGAGGTTGTAAATTAGAGTGGAACGTGCTGGGACAAGCCCCCAGAAGTTTATGTCTCCTTACTTAGGTTTGTTTTTTAAAGTTAATTTCTATTTCTCACCAGAGTAAATTTGATTAGAATGTTGTGATTGTCTGGCTGTACAGAATCTGCTCAATGATTCATACATATGTCTGTTCATTTTCGGAGCCTGTTACCATGTATGTTATTACGGAATGTTGAGTAGACCTCCCTTGCTATTTGGTAGGTGTTTTGTCATTATATATTTTATATGTATTGGTGATTATATAATTCATATAGTTTATATGTTATGTGTTTATATACATTTCACATACATTAGTATATGTATGTTAGCCCCATAATCCTAATTTATCCATCCTCCCACCTTTCATTTTGGTTACCCGTTAGTTTGTTTTATAAGTCTGTGAGTGTCTTTTTTGGTGGAAATATGTTCATTGGTAGCAATCTTAGGATAACATGTATAAATGATATCATAGGATATTTGTCATTCCCTTTTGACTTACTTAACCTAATATGATTATTTCTAGGCTCATCTGTAGTCCTGAAAACGGCATTGTTCATTTTTTTCCCGAAGCTACCATTCCATTCGGTACGTATACCACTTCTTCTTTGTCCATTTATCTGTTGATGGACATTTTGTTTGCTTGCATGTCTTGGCTATTGTAAATATTGCTGCAGTGCATGTTTGCCTGTCTGTGCCTTTCCGATTCTGAACTTCTTAGGGTATAGGCCCATTAGGGGATATGCCGCATCATATGGTAGCTCAGTTTTTATCTTTTAAATGCAGCTCCATTCTGTTCTCATGACTAGCTCTTACCAGTTTACATCCAACCAACAGCATATTGGGTATGCCTTTCTCCACTAACCTGTCAGCATTCATTGTTTGTAGAATGTTACGGATGGCATTTTGAATATTGGGTGGCGAAATCTGTTTGTAGTTTGGATTTGCATCCAACCAATAATTCCTGATATTGAGCTTTTATCCATGTTCTTCTGTTTTTCAAATCACAGAGTGAGTAACACTTACCTCTTCCAACTGTTTTCTTGAAAAGCTTTCCGTGTTGTGAACTTTCTCGGCCATTTCCTACCTCAGGATATTTTTGAGGGCATGAGTCATTTACAGCCCTGCCGTCCTTGTGAATATTAGTGACCATTAGCAGTAGATTTAAAGCTGCTGTTTGAGGAAACGGCCTTAGGGTGGCAGCATTTCTACGTTGCCAAGTCTGCTTGCTAGGGAAACAGAACCTTGCAGCAAGTTGTGCTTTTAGGTTGCAGATTAGAGTGGAATGAGCCAGGACAAACCCCCATAAGTTTTAGCCTCCTTAATTCTTGTTTGTGTCTGTAAGTTGTAGTTTTTCTCATAAGAGCAAGTTTGATTGAAAAATGTCTTTGGTTCTAGGTGTACAGAATCTTGTTCATTTACACATATACATATATCTATTGATCTTTGGGTCCTTTTCCATGTAGGTTATTACAGAGTGTTGAGTAGACCACTCTTGGTATTCCATAGGTGTTTGGGGATGATATATTTTATATGTATTAGTATATGTTTGTTAACCCCAATATCCTAATTTATCCATTCCTCACACCTTTTCTTTGGCTTAACCTTAAGTTTGTCTTCTCAATCTGAGATTGTCTTTATCTGGGGAAATATGTTCATTTTTACGTATTTTCAGATAACATAAGTGATATCCTAGGATATTTGTCTTTGGCATTGTGACTTACTACACGTTGTGTGATTATTTCTAGGCTCATGTGTGGTGCTGCCTGTGCCATTCTTTTATTTTTTTTCGTGAGTAATATTCCAGTCTGTCCATATACCACTTCTTCATTGTCCATTCATCTGTTTATGGACCTTTTTTTTGCTTCCATGTCTTGGCTATTTCAATATTGCTGCAGTGCACATTTGCCTGCCTCTGTCTTTCCGATTCTGGTGGTCTTAGGTTATAGGCCCAAAAGGTGCCCTGCCGCATCATATGGTAGCTCAGTTTTTCCCTGTTAAAGCAGCTCCATTCAGTGTTCTTTAGTGCTGTTACCACTTTACATCCCACCAGCAGCTAGAAGGTACACAGTTGTCTAAAATCCCTTCAGCGTTTATAGTTTGTAGACTTTTTGCTGGTGGTCATTTGACTGGTGTGAGCTGAAATCTTTTTGGAGGTTGGAGTTGCATGTGGCTACTAATTCCTTATACTGAGCTTTAGGCATGTCCTGTTTTTTCTTTTCCTTTTTTTTTAAAGAGTGAGTACAACTTCCCTCTTCACATTGACTTCTTGAAAAATTTGTCATGTGTTGAATTTTCTTGCCTATTCCCTACCCCAGGGTATTTTTTGAGGGTAGGTGTCATTTACAGCCCTGCAGTCCTTGTGTCTCTTAAGCAACCATTAGCACTGGATTTAAAGCTGCTGTTGTGGGAAACAGCCACAAGGCGGCAGCATTATTACGTTCTCAACTCTTGTTACTAGGGCAACAGAGTCTTCCTGGAGGTAGTGTTCCGAGGTTGTAAATTAGAGTGGAACGTGCTGGGACAAGCCCCCAGAAGTTTATGTCTCCTTACTTAGGTTTGTTTTTTAAAGTTAATTTCTATTTCTCACCAGAGTAAATTTGATTAGAATGTTGTGATTGTCTGGCTGTACAGAATCTGCTCAATGATTCATACATATGTCTGTTCATTTTCGGAGCCTGTTACCATGTATGTTATTACGGAATGTTGAGTAGACCTCCCTTGCTATTTGGTAGGTGTTTTGTCATTATATATTTTATATGTATTGGTGATTATATAATTCATATAGTTTATATGTTATGTGTTTATATACATTTCACATACATTAGTATATGTATGTTAGCCCCATAATCCTAATTTATCCATCCTCCCACCTTTCATTTTGGTTACCCGTTAGTTTGTTTTATAAGTCTGTGAGTGTCTTTTTTGGTGGAAATATGTTCATTGGTAGCAATCTTAGGATAACATGTATAAATGATATCATAGGATATTTGTCATTCCCTTTTGACCTACTTAACCTAATATGATTATTTCTAGGCTCATCTGTAGTCCTGAAAACGGCATTGTTCATTTTTTTCCCGAAGCTACCATTCCATTCGGTACGTATACCACTTCTTCTTTGTCCATTTATCTGTTGATGGACATTTTGTTTGCTTGCATGTCTTGGCTATTGTAAATATTGCTGCAGTGCATGTTTGCCTGTCTGTGCCTTTCCGATTCTGAACTTCTTAGGGTATAGGCCCATTAGGGGATATGCCGCATCATATGGTAGCTCAGTTTTTATCTTTTAAATGCAGCTCCATTCTGTTCTCATGACTAGCTCTTACCAGTTTACATCCAACCAACAGCATATTGGGTATGCCTTTCTCCACTAACCTGTCAGCATTCATTGTTTGTAGAATGTTACGGATGGCATTTTGAATATTGGGTGGCGAAATCTGTTTGTAGTTTGGATTTGCATCCAACCAATAATTCCTGATATTGAGCTTTTATCCATGTTCTTCTGTTTTTCAAATCACAGAGTGAGTAACACTTACCTCTTCCAACTGTTTTCTTGAAAAGCTTTCCGTGTTGTGAACTTTCTCGGCCATTTCCTACCTCAGGATATTTTTGAGGGCATGAGTCATTTACAGCCCTGCCGTCCTTGTGAATATTAGTGACCATTAGCAGTAGATTTAAAGCTGCTGTTTGAGGAAACGGCCTTAGGGTGGCAGCATTTCTACGTTGCCAAGTCTGCTTGCTAGGGAAACAGAACCTTGCAGCAAGTTGTGCTTTTAGGTTGCAGATTAGAGTGGAATGAGCCAGGACAAACCCCCATAAGTTTTAGCCTCCTTAATTCTTGTTTGTGTCTGTAAGTTGTAGTTTTTCTCATAAGAGCAAGTTTGATTGAAAAATGTCTTTGGTTCTAGGTGTACAGAATCTTGTTCATTTACACATATACATATATCTATTGATCTTTGGTCCTTTTCCATGTAGGTTATTACAGAGTGTTGAGTAGACCACTCTTGGTATTCCATAGGTGTTTGGGGATGATATATTTTATATGTATTAGTATATGTTTGTTAACCCCAATATCCTAATTTATCCATTCCTCACACCTTTTCTTTGGCTTAACCTTAAGTTGTCTTCTCAATCTGAGATTGTCTTTCTCTGGGGAAATATGTTCATTTTACGTATTTTCAGATAACATAAGTGATATCCTAGGATATTTGTCTTTGGCATTGTGACTTACTACACGTTGTGTGATTATTTCTAGGCTCATGTGTGGGTGCTGCCTGTGCCATTCTTTTATTTTTTTCGTGAGTAATATTCCAGTCTGTCCATATACCACTTCTTCATTGTCCATTCATCTGTTTATGGACCTTTTTTTTGCTTCCATGTCTTGGCTATTTCAATATTGCTGCAGTGCACATTTGCCTGCCTCTGTCTTTCCGATTCTGGTGGTCTTAGGTTATAGGCCCAAAAGGTGCCCTGCCGCATCATATGGTAGCTCAGTTTTTCCCTGTTAAAGCAGCTCCATTCAGTGTTCTTTAGTGCTGTTACCACTTTACATCCCACCAGCAGCTAGAAGGTACACAGTTGTCTAAAATCCCTTCAGCGTTTATAGTTTGTAGACTTTTTGCTGGTGGTCATTTGACTGGTGTGAGCTGAAATCTTTTTGGAGGTTGGAGTTGCATGTGGCTACTAATTCCTTATACTGAGCTTTAGGCATGTCCTGTTTTTTCTTTTCCTTTTTTTTTAAAGAGTGAGTACAACTTCCCTCTTCACATTGACTTCTTGAAAAATTTGTCATGTGTTGAATTTTCTTGCCTATTCCCTACCCCAGGGTATTTTTTGAGGGTAGGTGTCATTTACAGCCCTGCAGTCCTTGTGTCTCTTAAGCAACCATTAGCACTGGATTTAAAGCTGCTGTTGTGGGAAACAGCCACAGGCGGCAGCATTATTACGTTCTCAACTCTTGTTACTAGGGCAACAGAGTCTTCCTGGAGGTAGTGTTCCGAGGTTGTAAATTAGAGTGGAACGTGCTGGGACAAGCCCCCAGAAGTTTATGTCTCCTTACTTAGGTTTGTTTTTTAAAGTTAATTTCTATTTCTCACCAGAGTAAATTTGATTAGAATGTTGTGATTGTCTGGCTGTACAGAATCTGCTCAATGATTCATACATATGGTCTGTTCATTTTCGGAGCCTGTTACCATGTATGTTATTACGGAATGTTGAGTAGACCTCCCTTGCTATTTGGTAGGTGTTTTTTTGTCATTATATATTTTATATGTATTGGTGATTATATAATTCATATAGTTTATATGTTATGTGTTTATATACATTTCACATACATTAGTATATGTATGTTAGCCCCATAATCCTAATTTATCCATCCTCCCACCTTTCATTTTGGTTACCCGTTAGTTTGTTTTATAAGTCTGTGAGTGTCTTTTTTGGTGGAAATATGTTCATTGGTAGCAATCTTAGGATAACATGTATAAATGATATCATAGGATATTTGTCATTCCCTTTTGACCTACTTAACCTAATATGATTATTTCTAGGCTCATCTGTAGTCCTGAAAACGGCATTGTTCATTTTTTTCCCGAAGCTACCATTCCATTCGGTACGTATACCACTTCTTCTTTGTCCATTTATCTGTTGATGGACATTTTGTTTGCTTGCATGTCTTGGCTATTGTAAATATTGCTGCAGTGCATGTTTGCCTGTCTGTGCCTTTCCGATTCTGAACTTCTTAGGGTATAGGCCCATTAGGGGATATGCCGCATCATATGGTAGCTCAGTTTTTATCTTTTAAATGCAGCTCCATTCTGTTCTCATGACTAGCTCTTACCAGTTTACATCCAACCAACAGCATATTGGGTATGCCTTTCTCCACTAACCTGTCAGCATTCATTGTTTGTAGAATGTTACGGATGGCATTTTGAATATTGGGTGGCGAAATCTGTTTGTAGTTTGGATTTGCATCCAACCAATAATTCCTGATATTGAGCTTTTATCCATGTTCTTCTGTTTTTCAAATCACAGAGTGAGTAACACTTACCTCTTCCAACTGTTTTCTTGAAAAGCTTTCCGTGTTGTGAACTTTCTCGGCCATTTCCTACCTCAGGATATTTTTGAGGGCATGAGTCATTTACAGCCCTGCCGTCCTTGTGAATATTAGTGACCATTAGCAGTAGATTTAAAGCTGCTGTTTGAGGAAACGGCCTTAGGGTGGCAGCATTTCTACGTTGCCAAGTCTGCTTGCTAGGGAAACAGAACCTTGCAGCAAGTTGTGCTTTTAGGTTGCAGATTAGAGTGGAATGAGCCAGGACAAACCCCCATAAGTTTTAGCCTCCTTAATTCTTGTTTGTGTCTGTAAGTTGTAGTTTTTCTCATAAGAGCAAGTTTGATTGAAAAATGTCTTTGGTTCTAGGTGTACAGAATCTTGTTCATTTACACATATACATATATCTATTGATCTTTGGGTCCTTTTCCATGTAGGTTATTACAGAGTGTTGAGTAGACCACTCTTGGTATTCCATAGGTGTTTGGGGATGATATATTTTATATGTATTAGTATATGTTTGTTAACCCCAATATCCTAATTTATCCATTCCTCACACCTTTTCTTTGGCTTAACCTTAAGTTTGTCTTCTCAATCTGAGATTGTCTTTATCTGGGGAAATATGTTCATTTTTACGTATTTTCAGATAACATAAGTGATATCCTAGGATATTTGTCTTTGGCATTGTGACTTACTACACGTTGTGTGATTATTTCTAGGCTCATGTGTGGTGCTGCCTGTGCCATTCTTTTATTTTTTTTCGTGAGTAATATTCCAGTCTGTCCATATACCACTTCTTCATTGTCCATTCATCTGTTTATGGACCTTTTTTTTGCTTCCATGTCTTGGCTATTTCAATATTGCTGCAGTGCACATTTGCCTGCCTCTGTCTTTCCGATTCTGGTGGTCTTAGGTTATAGGCCCAAAAGGTGCCCTGCCGCATCATATGGTAGCTCAGTTTTTCCCTGTTAAAGCAGCTCCATTCAGTGTTCTTTAGTGCTGTTACCACTTTACATCCCACCAGCAGCTAGAAGGTACACAGTTGTCTAAAATCCCTTCAGCGTTTATAGTTTGTAGACTTTTTGCTGGTGGTCATTTGACTGGTGTGAGCTGAAATCTTTTTGGAGGTTGGAGTTGCATGTGGCTACTAATTCCTTATACTGAGCTTTAGGCATGTCCTGTTTTTTCTTTTCCTTTTTTTTTAAAGAGTGAGTACAACTTCCCTCTTCACATTGACTTCTTGAAAAATTTGTCATGTGTTGAATTTTCTTGCCTATTCCCTACCCCAGGGTATTTTTTGAGGGTAGGTGTCATTTACAGCCCTGCAGTCCTTGTGTCTCTTAAGCAACCATTAGCACTGGATTTAAAGCTGCTGTTGTGGGAAACAGCCACAAGGCGGCAGCATTATTACGTTCTCAACTCTTGTTACTAGGGCAACAGAGTCTTCCTGGAGGTAGTGTTCCGAGGTTGTAAATTAGAGTGGAACGTGCTGGGACAAGCCCCCAGAAGTTTATGTCTCCTTACTTAGGTTTGTTTTTTAAAGTTAATTTCTATTTCTCACCAGAGTAAATTTGATTAGAATGTTGTGATTGTCTGGCTGTACAGAATCTGCTCAATGATTCATACATATGTCTGTTCATTTTCGGAGCCTGTTACCATGTATGTTATTACGGAATGTTGAGTAGACCTCCCTTGCTATTTGGTAGGTGTTTTGTCATTATATATTTTATATGTATTGGTGATTATATAATTCATATAGTTTATATGTTATGTGTTTATATACATTTCACATACATTAGTATATGTATGTTAGCCCCATAATCCTAATTTATCCATCCTCCCACCTTTCATTTTGGTTACCCGTTAGTTTGTTTTATAAGTCTGTGAGTGTCTTTTTTGGTGGAAATATGTTCATTGGTAGCAATCTTAGGATAACATGTATAAATGATATCATAGGATATTTGTCATTCCCTTTTGACCTACTTAACCTAATATGATTATTTCTAGGCTCATCTGTAGTCCTGAAAACGGCATTGTTCATTTTTTTCCCGAAGCTACCATTCCATTCGGTACGTATACCACTTCTTCTTTGTCCATTTATCTGTTGATGGACATTTTGTTTGCTTCCATGTCTTGGCTATTTCAATATTGCTGCAGTGCACATTTGCCTGCCTCTGTCTTTCCGATTCTGGTGGTCTTAGATTATAGGCCCAAAAGGTGCCCTGCCGGATCATATGGTAGTTCAGTTTTTCCCTGTTAAAGCAGCTCCATTCAGTGTTCGTTAGTGCTGTTACCACTTAGATCCCAGCAGCAGCTAGAAGGTACAGAGTTGTCTAAAATCCCTTCAGCGTTTATAGTTTGTAGACTTTTTGCTGATGGTCATTTGACTGGTGTGAGCTGAAACCTTTTTGGAGGTTGGAGTTGCATATGGCTACTAATTCCTTATACTGAGCTTTAGGTATGTCTTGTTTTTTTCTTTACCTTTTTTTTTAAAAGAGTGAGTACAACTTCCCTCTTCACATTGACTTCTTGAAAAATTTGTTATGTGTTGAATTTTCTTGCCTATTCCCTACCCCAGGGCATTTTTTGAGGGCAGGTGTTCTTTACCGCCCTGCAGTCCTTGTGACTCTTAAGCAACCATTAGCACTGGACTTAAAGCTGCTGTTGTGGGAAACAGCCACAAGGCGGCAGCATTATTCTGTTCTCAACTCTTGTTAATAGGGCAGCAGAGTCTTCCTGGAGGTAGTGTTCCGAGGTTGTAAATTAGAGTGGAACATGCTGGGACAAGCCCCCGAAGTTTATGTCTCCTTACTTAGGTTTGTTTTTTAAAGTTAATTTCTATTTCTTATCGGAGTAAATTTGATTAGAGTGTTGTGATTGTCTGGCTGTACAGAATCTGCTCAATGATTCATACATATGTCTGTTCATCGTCGGAACCTGTTACCATGTATGTTATTACAGAATATTGATTAGACCTCCCTTGCTATTTGGTAGGTGTTTTGTCATTATATATTTTATATGTATTGGTGATTATATAATTCATATAGTTTATATGTTATATGTTTATATATATTTCACATACATTAGTATATGTATGTTAGCCCCATAATCCTAATTTATCCATCCTCCCACCTTTCATTTTGGTTAACCGTTAGTTTGTTGTATAAGTCTGTGAGTGTCTTTTTCAGTGGAAATATGTTCATTGGTAGCAATCTTAGGATAACATGTATAAATGATATCATAGGATATTTGTCATTCCCTTTTGACTTACTTAACCTAATATGATTATTTCTAGGCTCATCTGTAGTCCTGAAAACGGCATTGTTCATTTTTTTCCCGAAGCTACCATTCCATTCGGTACGTATACCACTTCTTCTTTGTCCATTTATCTGTTGATGGACATTTTGTTTGCTTGCATGTCTTGGCTATTGTAAATATTGCTGCAGTGCATGTTTGCCTGTCTGTGCCTTTCCGATTCTGAACTTCTTAGGGTATAGGCCCATTAGGGGATATGCCGCATCATATGGTAGCTCAGTTTTTATCTTTTAAATGCAGCTCCATTCTGTTCTCATGACTAGCTCTTACCAGTTTACATCCAACCAACAGCATATTGGGTATGCCTTTCTCCACTAACCTGTCAGCATTCATTGTTTGTAGAATGTTACGGATGGCATTTTGAATATTGGGTGGCGAAATCTGTTTGTAGTTTGGATTTGCATCCAACCAATAATTCCTGATATTGAGCTTTTATCCATGTTCTTCTGTTTTTCAAATCACAGAGTGAGTAACACTTACCTCTTCCAACTGTTTTCTTGAAAAGCTTTCCGTGTTGTGAACTTTCTCGGCCATTTCCTACCTCAGGATATTTTTGAGGGCATGAGTCATTTACAGCCCTGCCGTCCTTGTGAATATTAGTGACCATTAGCAGTAGATTTAAAGCTGCTGTTTGAGGAAACGGCCTTAGGGTGGCAGCATTTCTACGTTGCCAAGTCTGCTTGCTAGGGAAACAGAACCTTGCAGCAAGTTGTGCTTTTAGGTTGCAGATTAGAGTGGAATGAGCCAGGACAAACCCCCATAAGTTTTAGCCTCCTTAATTCTTGTTTGTGTCTGTAAGTTGTAGTTTTTCTCATAAGAGCAAGTTTGATTGAAAAATGTCTTTGGTTCTAGGTGTACAGAATCTTGTTCATTTACACATATACATATATCTATTGATCTTTGGGTCCTTTTCCATGTAGGTTATTACAGAGTGTTGAGTAGACCACTCTTGGTATTCCATAGGTGTTTGGGGATGATATATTTTATATGTATTAGTATATGTTTGTTAACCCCAATATCCTAATTTATCCATTCCTCACACCTTTTCTTTGGCTTAACCTTAAGTTTGTCTTCTCAATCTGAGATTGTCTTTATCTGGGGAAATATGTTCATTTTTACGTATTTTCAGATAACATAAGTGATATCCTAGGATATTTGTCTTTGGCATTGTGACTTACTACACGTTGTGTGATTATTTCTAGGCTCATGTGTGGTGCTGCCTGTGCCATTCTTTTATTTTTTTTCGTGAGTAATATTCCAGTCTGTCCATATACCACTTCTTCATTGTCCATTCATCTGTTTATGGACCTTTTTTTTGCTTCCATGTCTTGGCTATTTCAATATTGCTGCAGTGCACATTTGCCTGCCTCTGTCTTTCCGATTCTGGTGGTCTTAGGTTATAGGCCCAAAAGGTGCCCTGCCGCATCATATGGTAGCTCAGTTTTTCCCTGTTAAAGCAGCTCCATTCAGTGTTCTTTAGTGCTGTTACCACTTTACATCCCACCAGCAGCTAGAAGGTACACAGTTGTCTAAAATCCCTTCAGCGTTTATAGTTTGTAGACTTTTTGCTGGTGGTCATTTGACTGGTGTGAGCTGAAATCTTTTTGGAGGTTGGAGTTGCATGTGGCTACTAATTCCTTATACTGAGCTTTAGGCATGTCCTGTTTTTTCTTTTCCTTTTTTTTTAAAGAGTGAGTACAACTTCCCTCTTCACATTGACTTCTTGAAAAATTTGTCATGTGTTGAATTTTCTTGCCTATTCCCTACCCCAGGGTATTTTTTGAGGGTAGGTGTCATTTACAGCCCTGCAGTCCTTGTGTCTCTTAAGCAACCATTAGCACTGGATTTAAAGCTGCTGTTGTGGGAAACAGCCACAAGGCGGCAGCATTATTACGTTCTCAACTCTTGTTACTAGGGCAACAGAGTCTTCCTGGAGGTAGTGTTCCGAGGTTGTAAATTAGAGTGGAACGTGCTGGGACAAGCCCCCAGAAGTTTATGTCTCCTTACTTAGGTTTGTTTTTTAAAGTTAATTTCTATTTCTCACCAGAGTAAATTTGATTAGAATGTTGTGATTGTCTGGCTGTACAGAATCTGCTCAATGATTCATACATATGTCTGTTCATTTTCGGAGCCTGTTACCATGTATGTTATTACGGAATGTTGAGTAGACCTCCCTTGCTATTTGGTAGGTGTTTTGTCATTATATATTTTATATGTATTGGTGATTATATAATTCATATAGTTTATATGTTATGTGTTTATATACATTTCACATACATTAGTATATGTATGTTAGCCCCATAATCCTAATTTATCCATCCTCCCACCTTTCATTTTGGTTACCCGTTAGTTTGTTTTATAAGTCTGTGAGTGTCTTTTTTGGTGGAAATATGTTCATTGGTAGCAATCTTAGGATAACATGTATAAATGATATCATAGGATATTTGTCATTCCCTTTTGACCTACTTAACCTAATATGATTATTTCTAGGCTCATCTGTAGTCCTGAAAACGGCATTGTTCATTTTTTTCCCGAAGCTACCATTCCATTCGGTACGTATACCACTTCTTCTTTGTCCATTTATCTGTTGATGGACATTTTGTTTGCTTGCATGTCTTGGCTATTGTAAATATTGCTGCAGTGCATGTTTGCCTGTCTGTGCCTTTCCGATTCTGAACTTCTTAGGGTATAGGCCCATTAGGGGATATGCCGCATCATATGGTAGCTCAGTTTTTATCTTTTAAATGCAGCTCCATTCTGTTCTCATGACTAGCTCTTACCAGTTTACATCCAACCAACAGCATATTGGGTATGCCTTTCTCCACTAACCTGTCAGCATTCATTGTTTGTAGAATGTTACGGATGGCATTTTGAATATTGGGTGGCGAAATCTGTTTGTAGTTTGGATTTGCATCCAACCAATAATTCCTGATATTGAGCTTTTATCCATGTTCTTCTGTTTTTCAAATCACAGAGTGAGTAACACTTACCTCTTCCAACTGTTTTCTTGAAAAGCTTTCCGTGTTGTGAACTTTCTCGGCCATTTCCTACCTCAGGATATTTTTGAGGGCATGAGTCATTTACAGCCCTGCCGTCCTTGTGAATATTAGTGACCATTAGCAGTAGATTTAAAGCTGCTGTTTGAGGAAACGGCCTTAGGGTGGCAGCATTTCTACGTTGCCAAGTCTGCTTGCTAGGGAAACAGAACCTTGCAGCAAGTTGTGCTTTTAGGTTGCAGATTAGAGTGGAATGAGCCAGGACAAACCCCCATAAGTTTTAGCCTCCTTAATTCTTGTTTGTGTCTGTAAGTTGTAGTTTTTCTCATAAGAGCAAGTTTGATTGAAAAATGTCTTTGGTTCTAGGTGTACAGAATCTTGTTCATTTACACATATACATATATCTATTGATCTTTGGGTCCTTTTCCATGTAGGTTATTACAGAGTGTTGAGTAGACCACTCTTGGTATTCCATAGGTGTTTGGGGATGATATATTTTATATGTATTAGTATATGTTTGTTAACCCCAATATCCTAATTTATCCATTCCTCACACCTTTTCTTTGGCTTAACCTTAAGTTTGTCTTCTCAATCTGAGATTGTCTTTATCTGGGGAAATATGTTCATTTTTACGTATTTTCAGATAACATAAGTGATATCCTAGGATATTTGTCTTTGGCATTGTGACTTACTACACGTTGTGTGATTATTTCTAGGCTCATGTGTGGTGCTGCCTGTGCCATTCTTTTATTTTTTTTCGTGAGTAATATTCCAGTCTGTCCATATACCACTTCTTCATTGTCCATTCATCTGTTTATGGACCTTTTTTTTGCTTCCATGTCTTGGCTATTTCAATATTGCTGCAGTGCACATTTGCCTGCCTCTGTCTTTCCGATTCTGGTGGTCTTAGGTTATAGGCCCAAAAGGTGCCCTGCCGCATCATATGGTAGCTCAGTTTTTCCCTGTTAAAGCAGCTCCATTCAGTGTTCTTTAGTGCTGTTACCACTTTACATCCCACCAGCAGCTAGAAGGTACACAGTTGTCTAAAATCCCTTCAGCGTTTATAGTTTGTAGACTTTTTGCTGGTGGTCATTTGACTGGTGTGAGCTGAAATCTTTTTGGAGGTTGGAGTTGCATGTGGCTACTAATTCCTTATACTGAGCTTTAGGCATGTCCTGTTTTTTCTTTTCCTTTTTTTTTAAAGAGTGAGTACAACTTCCCTCTTCACATTGACTTCTTGAAAAATTTGTCATGTGTTGAATTTTCTTGCCTATTCCCTACCCCAGGGTATTTTTTGAGGGTAGGTGTCATTTACAGCCCTGCAGTCCTTGTGTCTCTTAAGCAACCATTAGCACTGGATTTAAAGCTGCTGTTGTGGGAAACAGCCACAAGGCGGCAGCATTATTACGTTCTCAACTCTTGTTACTAGGGCAACAGAGTCTTCCTGGAGGTAGTGTTCCGAGGTTGTAAATTAGAGTGGAACGTGCTGGGACAAGCCCCCAGAAGTTTATGTCTCCTTACTTAGGTTTGTTTTTTAAAGTTAATTTCTATTTCTCACCAGAGTAAATTTGATTAGAATGTTGTGATTGTCTGGCTGTACAGAATCTGCTCAATGATTCATACATATGTCTGTTCATTTTCGGAGCCTGTTACCATGTATGTTATTACGGAATGTTGAGTAGACCTCCCTTGCTATTTGGTAGGTGTTTTGTCATTATATATTTTATATGTATTGGTGATTATATAATTCATATAGTTTATATGTTATGTGTTTATATACATTTCACATACATTAGTATATGTATGTTAGCCCCATAATCCTAATTTATCCATCCTCCCACCTTTCATTTTGGTTACCCGTTAGTTTGTTTTATAAGTCTGTGAGTGTCTTTTTTGGTGGAAATATGTTCATTGGTAGCAATCTTAGGATAACATGTATAAATGATATCATAGGATATTTGTCATTCCCTTTTGACCTACTTAACCTAATATGATTATTTCTAGGCTCATCTGTAGTCCTGAAAACGGCATTGTTCATTTTTTTCCCGAAGCTACCATTCCATTCGGTACGTATACCACTTCTTCTTTGTCCATTTATCTGTTGATGGACATTTTGTTTGCTTGCATGTCTTGGCTATTGTAAATATTGCTGCAGTGCATGTTTGCCTGTCTGTGCCTTTCCGATTCTGAACTTCTTAGGGTATAGGCCCATTAGGGGATATGCCGCATCATATGGTAGCTCAGTTTTTATCTTTTAAATGCAGCTCCATTCTGTTCTCATGACTAGCTCTTACCAGTTTACATCCAACCAACAGCATATTGGGTATGCCTTTCTCCACTAACCTGTCAGCATTCATTGTTTGTAGAATGTTACGGATGGCATTTTGAATATTGGGTGGCGAAATCTGTTTGTAGTTTGGATTTGCATCCAACCAATAATTCCTGATATTGAGCTTTTATCCATGTTCTTCTGTTTTTCAAATCACAGAGTGAGTAACACTTACCTCTTCCAACTGTTTTCTTGAAAAGCTTTCCGTGTTGTGAACTTTCTCGGCCATTTCCTACCTCAGGATATTTTTGAGGGCATGAGTCATTTACAGCCCTGCCGTCCTTGTGAATATTAGTGACCATTAGCAGTAGATTTAAAGCTGCTGTTTGAGGAAACGGCCTTAGGGTGGCAGCATTTCTACGTTGCCAAGTCTGCTTGCTAGGGAAACAGAACCTTGCAGCAAGTTGTGCTTTTAGGTTGCAGATTAGAGTGGAATGAGCCAGGACAAACCCCCATAAGTTTTAGCCTCCTTAATTCTTGTTTGTGTCTGTAAGTTGTAGTTTTTCTCATAAGAGCAAGTTTGATTGAAAAATGTCTTTGGTTCTAGGTGTACAGAATCTTGTTCATTTACACATATACATATATCTATTGATCTTTGGGTCCTTTTCCATGTAGGTTATTACAGAGTGTTGAGTAGACCACTCTTGGTATTCCATAGGTGTTTGGGGATGATATATTTTATATGTATTAGTATATGTTTGTTAACCCCAATATCCTAATTTATCCATTCCTCACACCTTTTCTTTGGCTTAACCTTAAGTTTGTCTTCTCAATCTGAGATTGTCTTTATCTGGGGAAATATGTTCATTTTTACGTATTTTCAGATAACATAAGTGATATCCTAGGATATTTGTCTTTGGCATTGTGACTTACTACACGTTGTGTGATTATTTCTAGGCTCATGTGTGGTGCTGCCTGTGCCATTCTTTTATTTTTTTTCGTGAGTAATATTCCAGTCTGTCCATATACCACTTCTTCATTGTCCATTCATCTGTTTATGGACTTTTTTTTGCTTCCATGTCTTGGCTATTTCAATATTGCTGCAGTGCACATTTGCCTGCCTCTGTCTTTCCGATTCTGGTGGTCTTAGGTTATAGGCCCAAAAGGTGCCCTGCCGCATCATATGGTAGCTCAGTTTTTCCCTGTTAAAGCAGCTCCATTCAGTGTTCTTTAGTGCTGTTACCACTTTACATCCCACCAGCAGCTAGAAGGTACACAGTTGTCTAAAATCCCTTCAGCGTTTATAGTTTGTAGACTTTTTGCTGGTGGTCATTTGACTGGTGTGAGCTGAAATCTTTTTGGAGGTTGGAGTTGCATGTGGCTACTAATTCCTTATACTGAGCTTTAGGCATGTCCTGTTTTTTCTTTTCCTTTTTTTTTAAAGAGTGAGTACAACTTCCCTCTTCACATTGACTTCTTGAAAAATTTGTCATGTGTTGAATTTTCTTGCCTATTCCCTACCCCAGGGTATTTTTTGAGGGTAGGTGTCATTTACAGCCCTGCAGTCCTTGTGTCTCTTAAGCAACCATTAGCACTGGATTTAAAGCTGCTGTTGTGGGAAACAGCCACAAGGCGGCAGCATTATTACGTTCTCAACTCTTGTTACTAGGGCAACAGAGTCTTCCTGGAGGTAGTGTTCCGAGGTTGTAAATTAGAGTGGAACGTGCTGGGACAAGCCCCCAGAAGTTTATGTCTCCTTACTTAGGTTTGTTTTTTAAAGTTAATTTCTATTTCTCACCAGAGTAAATTTGATTAGAATGTTGTGATTGTCTGGCTGTACAGAATCTGCTCAATGATTCATACATATGTCTGTTCATTTTCGGAGCCTGTTACCATGTATGTTATTACGGAATGTTGAGTAGACCTCCCTTGCTATTTGGTAGGTGTTTTGTCATTATATATTTTATATGTATTGGTGATTATATAATTCATATAGTTTATATGTTATGTGTTTATATACATTTCACATACATTAGTATATGTATGTTAGCCCCATAATCCTAATTTATCCATCCTCCCACCTTTCATTTTGGTTACCCGTTAGTTTGTTTTATAAGTCTGTGAGTGTCTTTTTTGGTGGAAATATGTTCATTGGTAGCAATCTTAGGATAACATGTATAAATGATATCATAGGATATTTGTCATTCCCTTTTGACCTACTTAACCTAATATGATTATTTCTAGGCTCATCTGTAGTCCTGAAAACGGCATTGTTCATTTTTTTCCCGAAGCTACCATTCCATTCGGTACGTATACCACTTCTTCTTTGTCCATTTATCTGTTGATGGACATTTTGTTTGCTTGCATGTCTTGGCTATTGTAAATATTGCTGCAGTGCATGTTTGCCTGTCTGTGCCTTTCCGATTCTGAACTTCTTAGGGTATAGGCCCATTAGGGGATATGCCGCATCATATGGTAGCTCAGTTTTTATCTTTTAAATGCAGCTCCATTCTGTTCTCATGACTAGCTCTTACCAGTTTACATCCAACCAACAGCATATTGGGTATGCCTTTCTCCACTAACCTGTCAGCATTCATTGTTTGTAGAATGTTACGGATGGCATTTTGAATATTGGGTGGCGAAATCTGTTTGTAGTTTGGATTTGCATCCAACCAATAATTCCTGATATTGAGCTTTTATCCATGTTCTTCTGTTTTTCAAATCACAGAGTGAGTAACACTTACCTCTTCCAACTGTTTTCTTGAAAAGCTTTCCGTGTTGTGAACTTTCTCGGCCATTTCCTACCTCAGGATATTTTTGAGGGCATGAGTCATTTACAGCCCTGCCGTCCTTGTGAATATTAGTGACCATTAGCAGTAGATTTAAAGCTGCTGTTTGAGGAAACGGCCTTAGGGTGGCAGCATTTCTACGTTGCCAAGTCTGCTTGCTAGGGAAACAGAACCTTGCAGCAAGTTGTGCTTTTAGGTTGCAGATTAGAGTGGAATGAGCCAGGACAAACCCCCATAAGTTTTAGCCTCCTTAATTCTTGTTTGTGTCTGTAAGTTGTAGTTTTTCTCATAAGAGCAAGTTTGATTGAAAAATGTCTTTGGTTCTAGGTGTACAGAATCTTGTTCATTTACACATATACATATATCTATTGATCTTTGGGTCCTTTTCCATGTAGGTTATTACAGAGTGTTGAGTAGACCACTCTTGGTATTCCATAGGTGTTTGGGGATGATATATTTTATATGTATTAGTATATGTTTGTTAACCCCAATATCCTAATTTATCCATTCCTCACACCTTTTCTTTGGCTTAACCTTAAGTTTGTCTTCTCAATCTGAGATTGTCTTTATCTGGGGAAATATGTTCATTTTTACGTATTTTCAGATAACATAAGTGATATCCTAGGATATTTGTCTTTGGCATTGTGACTTACTACACGTTGTGTGATTATTTCTAGGCTCATGTGTGGTGCTGCCTGTGCCATTCTTTTATTTTTTTTCGTGAGTAATATTCCAGTCTGTCCATATACCACTTCTTCATTGTCCATTCATCTGTTTATGGACTTTTTTTTGCTTCCATGTCTTGGCTATTTCAATATTGCTGCAGTGCACATTTGCCTGCCTCTGTCTTTCCGATTCTGGTGGTCTTAGGTTATAGGCCCAAAAGGTGCCCTGCCGCATCATATGGTAGCTCAGTTTTTCCCTGTTAAAGCAGCTCCATTCAGTGTTCTTTAGTGCTGTTACCACTTTACATCCCACCAGCAGCTAGAAGGTACACAGTTGTCTAAAATCCCTTCAGCGTTTATAGTTTGTAGACTTTTTGCTGGTGGTCATTTGACTGGTGTGAGCTGAAATCTTTTT
Organism: Eubalaena glacialis; assembly: GCF_028564815.1. Classification (NCBI taxonomy): domain Eukaryota; kingdom Metazoa; phylum Chordata; class Mammalia; order Artiodactyla; family Balaenidae; genus Eubalaena; species Eubalaena glacialis. The sequence goes on along the minus strand of NW_026871374.1, from coordinate 79,887 downwards.
GGAGGTTGGAGTTGCATGTGGCTACTAATTCCTTATACTGAGCTTTAGGCATGTCCTGTTTTTTCTTTTCCTTTTTTTTTAAAGAGTGAGTACAACTTCCCTCTTCACATTGACTTCTTGAAAAATTTGTCATGTGTTGAATTTTCTTGCCTATTCCCTACCCCAGGGTATTTTTTGAGGGTAGGTGTCATTTACAGCCCTGCAGTCCTTGTGTCTCTTAAGCAACCATTAGCACTGGATTTAAAGCTGCTGTTGTGGGAAACAGCCACAAGGCGGCAGCATTATTACGTTCTCAACTCTTGTTACTAGGGCAACAGAGTCTTCCTGGAGGTAGTGTTCCGAGGTTGTAAATTAGAGTGGAACGTGCTGGGACAAGCCCCCAGAAGTTTATGTCTCCTTACTTAGGTTTGTTTTTTAAAGTTAATTTCTATTTCTCACCAGAGTAAATTTGATTAGAATGTTGTGATTGTCTGGCTGTACAGAATCTGCTCAATGATTCATACATATGTCTGTTCATTTTCGGAGCCTGTTACCATGTATGTTATTACGGAATGTTGAGTAGACCTCCCTTGCTATTTGGTAGGTGTTTTGTCATTATATATTTTATATGTATTGGTGATTATATAATTCATATAGTTTATATGTTATGTGTTTATATACATTTCACATACATTAGTATATGTATGTTAGCCCCATAATCCTAATTTATCCATCCTCCCACCTTTCATTTTGGTTACCCGTTAGTTTGTTTTATAAGTCTGTGAGTGTCTTTTTTGGTGGAAATATGTTCATTGGTAGCAATCTTAGGATAACATGTATAAATGATATCATAGGATATTTGTCATTCCCTTTTGACCTACTTAACCTAATATGATTATTTCTAGGCTCATCTGTAGTCCTGAAAACGGCATTGTTCATTTTTTTCCCGAAGCTACCATTCCATTCGGTACGTATACCACTTCTTCTTTGTCCATTTATCTGTTGATGGACATTTTGTTTGCTTGCATGTCTTGGCTATTGTAAATATTGCTGCAGTGCATGTTTGCCTGTCTGTGCCTTTCCGATTCTGAACTTCTTAGGGTATAGGCCCATTAGGGGATATGCCGCATCATATGGTAGCTCAGTTTTTATCTTTTAAATGCAGCTCCATTCTGTTCTCATGACTAGCTCTTACCAGTTTACATCCAACCAACAGCATATTGGGTATGCCTTTCTCCACTAACCTGTCAGCATTCATTGTTTGTAGAATGTTACGGATGGCATTTTGAATATTGGGTGGCGAAATCTGTTTGTAGTTTGGATTTGCATCCAACCAATAATTCCTGATATTGAGCTTTTATCCATGTTCTTCTGTTTTTCAAATCACAGAGTGAGTAACACTTACCTCTTCCAACTGTTTTCTTGAAAAGCTTTCCGTGTTGTGAACTTTCTCGGCCATTTCCTACCTCAGGATATTTTTGAGGGCATGAGTCATTTACAGCCCTGCCGTCCTTGTGAATATTAGTGACCATTAGCAGTAGATTTAAAGCTGCTGTTTGAGGAAACGGCCTTAGGGTGGCAGCATTTCTACGTTGCCAAGTCTGCTTGCTAGGGAAACAGAACCTTGCAGCAAGTTGTGCTTTTAGGTTGCAGATTAGAGTGGAATGAGCCAGGACAAACCCCCATAAGTTTTAGCCTCCTTAATTCTTGTTTGTGTCTGTAAGTTGTAGTTTTTCTCATAAGAGCAAGTTTGATTGAAAAATGTCTTTGGTTCTAGGTGTACAGAATCTTGTTCATTTACACATATACATATATCTATTGATCTTTGGGTCCTTTTCCATGTAGGTTATTACAGAGTGTTGAGTAGACCACTCTTGGTATTCCATAGGTGTTTGGGGATGATATATTTTATATGTATTAGTATATGTTTGTTAACCCCAATATCCTAATTTATCCATTCCTCACACCTTTTCTTTGGCTTAACCTTAAGTTTGTCTTCTCAATCTGAGATTGTCTTTATCTGGGGAAATATGTTCATTTTTACGTATTTTCAGATAACATAAGTGATATCCTAGGATATTTGTCTTTGGCATTGTGACTTACTACACGTTGTGTGATTATTTCTAGGCTCATGTGTGGTGCTGCCTGTGCCATTCTTTTATTTTTTTTCGTGAGTAATATTCCAGTCTGTCCATATACCACTTCTTCATTGTCCATTCATCTGTTTATGGACCTTTTTTTTGCTTCCATGTCTTGGCTATTTCAATATTGCTGCAGTGCACATTTGCCTGCCTCTGTCTTTCCGATTCTGGTGGTCTTAGGTTATAGGCCCAAAAGGTGCCCTGCCGCATCATATGGTAGCTCAGTTTTTCCCTGTTAAAGCAGCTCCATTCAGTGTTCTTTAGTGCTGTTACCACTTTACATCCCACCAGCAGCTAGAAGGTACACAGTTGTCTAAAATCCCTTCAGCGTTTATAGTTTGTAGACTTTTTGCTGGTGGTCATTTGACTGGTGTGAGCTGAAATCTTTTTGGAGGTTGGAGTTGCATGTGGCTACTAATTCCTTATACTGAGCTTTAGGCATGTCCTGTTTTTTCTTTTCCTTTTTTTTTAAAGAGTGAGTACAACTTCCCTCTTCACATTGACTTCTTGAAAAATTTGTCATGTGTTGAATTTTCTTGCCTATTCCCTACCCCAGGGTATTTTTTGAGGGTAGGTGTCATTTACAGCCCTGCAGTCCTTGTGTCTCTTAAGCAACCATTAGCACTGGATTTAAAGCTGCTGTTGTGGGAAACAGCCACAAGGCGGCAGCATTATTACGTTCTCAACTCTTGTTACTAGGGCAACAGAGTCTTCCTGGAGGTAGTGTTCCGAGGTTGTAAATTAGAGTGGAACGTGCTGGGACAAGCCCCCAGAAGTTTATGTCTCCTTACTTAGGTTTGTTTTTTAAAGTTAATTTCTATTTCTCACCAGAGTAAATTTGATTAGAATGTTGTGATTGTCTGGCTGTACAGAATCTGCTCAATGATTCATACATATGTCTGTTCATTTTCGGAGCCTGTTACCATGTATGTTATTACGGAATGTTGAGTAGACCTCCCTTGCTATTTGGTAGGTGTTTTGTCATTATATATTTTATATGTATTGGTGATTATATAATTCATATAGTTTATATGTTATGTGTTTATATACATTTCACATACATTAGTATATGTATGTTAGCCCCATAATCCTAATTTATCCATCCTCCCACCTTTCATTTTGGTTACCCGTTAGTTTGTTTTATAAGTCTGTGAGTGTCTTTTTTGGTGGAAATATGTTCATTGGTAGCAATCTTAGGATAACATGTATAAATGATATCATAGGATATTTGTCATTCCCTTTTGACCTACTTAACCTAATATGATTATTTCTAGGCTCATCTGTAGTCCTGAAAACGGCATTGTTCATTTTTTTCCCGAAGCTACCATTCCATTCGGTACGTATACCACTTCTTCTTTGTCCATTTATCTGTTGATGGACATTTTGTTTGCTTGCATGTCTTGGCTATTGTAAATATTGCTGCAGTGCATGTTTGCCTGTCTGTGCCTTTCCGATTCTGAACTTCTTAGGGTATAGGCCCATTAGGGGATATGCCGCATCATATGGTAGCTCAGTTTTTATCTTTTAAATGCAGCTCCATTCTGTTCTCATGACTAGCTCTTACCAGTTTACATCCAACCAACAGCATATTGGGTATGCCTTTCTCCACTAACCTGTCAGCATTCATTGTTTGTAGAATGTTACGGATGGCATTTTGAATATTGGGTGGCGAAATCTGTTTGTAGTTTGGATTTGCATCCAACCAATAATTCCTGATATTGAGCTTTTATCCATGTTCTTCTGTTTTTCAAATCACAGAGTGAGTAACACTTACCTCTTCCAACTGTTTTCTTGAAAAGCTTTCCGTGTTGTGAACTTTCTCGGCCATTTCCTACCTCAGGATATTTTTGAGGGTATGAGTCATTTACAGCCCTGCCGTCCTTGTGAATATTAGTGACCATTAGCAGTAGATTTAAAGCTGCTGTTTGAGGAAACGGCCTTAGGGTGGCAGCATTTCTACGTTGCCAAGTCTGCTTGCTAGGGAAACAGAACCTTGCAGCAAGTTGTGCTTTTAGGTTGCAGATTAGAGTGGAATGAGCCAGGACAAACCCCCATAAGTTTTAGCCTCCTTAATTCTTGTTTGTGTCTGTAAGTTGTAGTTTTTCTCATAAGAGCAAGTTTGATTGAAAAATGTCTTTGGTTCTAGGTGTACAGAATCTTGTTCATTTACACATATACATATATCTATTGATCTTTGGGTCCTTTTCCATGTAGGTTATTACAGAGTGTTGAGTAGACCACTCTTGGTATTCCATAGGTGTTTGGGGATGATATATTTTATATGTATTAGTATATGTTTGTTAACCCCAATATCCTAATTTATCCATTCCTCACACCTTTTCTTTGGCTTAACCTTAAGTTTGTCTTCTCAATCTGAGATTGTCTTTATCTGGGGAAATATGTTCATTTTTACGTATTTTCAGATAACATAAGTGATATCCTAGGATATTTGTCTTTGGCATTGTGACTTACTACACGTTGTGTGATTATTTCTAGGCTCATGTGTGGTGCTGCCTGTGCCATTCTTTTATTTTTTTTCGTGAGTAATATTCCAGTCTGTCCATATACCACTTCTTCATTGTCCATTCATCTGTTTATGGACCTTTTTTTTGCTTCCATGTCTTGGCTATTTCAATATTGCTGCAGTGCACATTTGCCTGCCTCTGTCTTTCCGATTCTGGTGGTCTTAGGTTATAGGCCCAAAAGGTGCCCTGCCGCATCATATGGTAGCTCAGTTTTTCCCTGTTAAAGCAGCTCCATTCAGTGTTCTTTAGTGCTGTTACCACTTTACATCCCACCAGCAGCTAGAAGGTACACAGTTGTCTAAAATCCCTTCAGCGTTTATAGTTTGTAGACTTTTTGCTGGTGGTCATTTGACTGGTGTGAGCTGAAATCTTTTTGGAGGTTGGAGTTGCATGTGGCTACTAATTCCTTATACTGAGCTTTAGGCATGTCCTGTTTTTTCTTTTCCTTTTTTTTTAAAGAGTGAGTACAACTTCCCTCTTCACATTGACTTCTTGAAAAATTTGTCATGTGTTGAATTTTCTTGCCTATTCCCTACCCCAGGGTATTTTTTGAGGGTAGGTGTCATTTACAGCCCTGCAGTCCTTGTGTCTCTTAAGCAACCATTAGCACTGGATTTAAAGCTGCTGTTGTGGGAAACAGCCACAAGGCGGCAGCATTATTACGTTCTCAACTCTTGTTACTAGGGCAACAGAGTCTTCCTGGAGGTAGTGTTCCGAGGTTGTAAATTAGAGTGGAACATGCTGGGACAAGCCCCCAGAAGTTTATGTCTCCTTACTTAGGTTTGTTTTTTAAAGTTAATTTCTATTTCTCACCAGAGTAAATTTGATTAGAATGTTGTGATTGTCTGGCTGTACAGAATCTGCTCAATGATTCATACATATGTCTGTTCATTTTCAGAGCCTGTTACCATGTATGTTATTACGGAATGTTGAGTAGACCTCCCTTGCTATTTGGTAGGTGTTTTGTCATTATATATTTTATATGTATTGGTGATTATATAATTCATATAGTTTATATGTTATGTGTTTATATACATTTCACATACATTAGTATATGTATGTTAGCCCCATAATCCTAATTTATCCATCCTCCCACCTTTCATTTTGGTTACCCGTTAGTTTGTTTTATAAGTCTGTGAGTGTCTTTTTTGGTGGAAATATGTTCATTGGTAGCAATCTTAGGATAACATGTATAAATGATATCATAGGATATTTGTCATTCCCTTTTGACCTACTTAACCTAATATGATTATTTCTAGGCTCATCTGTAGTCCTGAAAACGGCATTGTTCATTTTTTTCCCGAAGCTACCATTCCATTCGGTACGTATACCACTTCTTCTTTGTCCATTTATCTGTTGATGGACATTTTGTTTGCTTGCATGTCTTGGCTATTGTAAATATTGCTGCAGTGCATGTTTGCCTGTCTGTGCCTTTCCGATTCTGAACTTCTTAGGGTATAGGCCCATTAGGGGATATGCCGCATCATATGGTAGCTCAGTTTTTATCTTTTAAATGCAGCTCCATTCTGTTCTCATGACTAGCTCTTACCAGTTTACATCCAACCAACAGCATATTGGGTATGCCTTTCTCCACTAACCTGTCAGCATTCATTGTTTGTAGAATGTTACGGATGGCATTTTGAATATTGGGTGGCGAAATCTGTTTGTAGTTTGGATTTGCATCCAACCAATAATTCCTGATATTGAGCTTTTATCCATGTTCTTCTGTTTTTCAAATCACAGAGTGAGTAACACTTACCTCTTCCAACTGTTTTCTTGAAAAGCTTTCCGTGTTGTGAACTTTCTCGGCCATTTCCTACCTCAGGATATTTTTGAGGGCATGAGTCATTTACAGCCCTGCCGTCCTTGTGAATATTAGTGACCATTAGCAGTAGATTTAAAGCTGCTGTTTGAGGAAACGGCCTTAGGGTGGCAGCATTTCTACGTTGCCAAGTCTGCTTGCTAGGGAAACAGAACCTTGCAGCAAGTTGTGCTTTTAGGTTGCAGATTAGAGTGGAATGAGCCAGGACAAACCCCCATAAGTTTTAGCCTCCTTAATTCTTGTTTGTGTCTGTAAGTTGTAGTTTTTCTCATAAGAGCAAGTTTGATTGAAAAATGTCTTTGGTTCTAGGTGTACAGAATCTTGTTCATTTACACATATACATATATCTATTGATCTTTGGGTCCTTTTCCATGTAGGTTATTACAGAGTGTTGAGTAGACCACTCTTGGTATTCCATAGGTGTTTGGGGATGATATATTTTATATGTATTAGTATATGTTTGTTAACCCCAATATCCTAATTTATCCATTCCTCACACCTTTTCTTTGGCTTAACCTTAAGTTTGTCTTCTCAATCTGAGATTGTCTTTATCTGGGGAAATATGTTCATTTTTACGTATTTTCAGATAACATAAGTGATATCCTAGGATATTTGTCTTTGGCATTGTGACTTACTACACGTTGTGTGATTATTTCTAGGCTCATGTGTGGTGCTGCCTGTGCCATTCTTTTATTTTTTTTCGTGAGTAATATTCCAGTCTGTCCATATACCACTTCTTCATTGTCCATTCATCTGTTTATGGACCTTTTTTTTGCTTCCATGTCTTGGCTATTTCAATATTGCTGCAGTGCACATTTGCCTGCCTCTGTCTTTCCGATTCTGGTGGTCTTAGGTTATAGGCCCAAAAGGTGCCCTGCCGCATCATATGGTAGCTCAGTTTTTCCCTGTTAAAGCAGCTCCATTCAGTGTTCTTTAGTGCTGTTACCACTTTACATCCCACCAGCAGCTAGAAGGTACACAGTTGTCTAAAATCCCTTCAGCGTTTATAGTTTGTAGACTTTTTGCTGGTGGTCATTTGACTGGTGTGAGCTGAAATCTTTTTGGAGGTTGGAGTTGCATGTGGCTACTAATTCCTTATACTGAGCTTTAGGCATGTCCTGTTTTTTCTTTTCCTTTTTTTTTAAAGAGTGAGTACAACTTCCCTCTTCACATTGACTTCTTGAAAAATTTGTCATGTGTTGAATTTTCTTGCCTATTCCCTACCCCAGGGTATTTTTTGAGGGTAGGTGTCATTTACAGCCCTGCAGTCCTTGTGTCTCTTAAGCAACCATTAGCACTGGATTTAAAGCTGCTGTTGTGGGAAACAGCCACAAGGCGGCAGCATTATTACGTTCTCAACTCTTGTTACTAGGGCAACAGAGTCTTCCTGGAGGTAGTGTTCCGAGGTTGTAAATTAGAGTGGAACGTGCTGGGACAAGCCCCCAGAAGTTTATGTCTCCTTACTTAGGTTTGTTTTTTAAAGTTAATTTCTATTTCTCACCAGAGTAAATTTGATTAGAATGTTGTGATTGTCTGGCTGTACAGAATCTGCTCAATGATTCATACATATGTCTGTTCATTTTCGGAGCCTGTTACCATGTATGTTATTACGGAATGTTGAGTAGACCTCCCTTGCTATTTGGTAGGTGTTTTGTCATTATATATTTTATATGTATTGGTGATTATATAATTCATATAGTTTATATGTTATGTGTTTATATACATTTCACATACATTAGTATATGTATGTTAGCCCCATAATCCTAATTTATCCATCCTCCCACCTTTCATTTTGGTTACCCGTTAGTTTGTTTTATAAGTCTGTGAGTGTCTTTTTTGGTGGAAATATGTTCATTGGTAGCAATCTTAGGATAACATGTATAAATGATATCATAGGATATTTGTCATTCCCTTTTGACCTACTTAACCTAATATGATTATTTCTAGGCTCATCTGTAGTCCTGAAAACGGCATTGTTCATTTTTTTCCCGAAGCTACCATTCCATTCGGTACGTATACCACTTCTTCTTTGTCCATTTATCTGTTGATGGACATTTTGTTTGCTTGCATGTCTTGGCTATTGTAAATATTGCTGCAGTGCATGTTTGCCTGTCTGTGCCTTTCCGATTCTGAACTTCTTAGGGTATAGGCCCATTAGGGGATATGCCGCATCATATGGTAGCTCAGTTTTTATCTTTTAAATGCAGCTCCATTCTGTTCTCATGACTAGCTCTTACCAGTTTACATCCAACCAACAGCATATTGGGTATGCCTTTCTCCACTAACCTGTCAGCATTCATTGTTTGTAGAATGTTACGGATGGCATTTTGAATATTGGGTGGCGAAATCTGTTTGTAGTTTGGATTTGCATCCAACCAATAATTCCTGATATTGAGCTTTTATCCATGTTCTTCTGTTTTTCAAATCACAGAGTGAGTAACACTTACCTCTTCCAACTGTTTTCTTGAAAAGCTTTCCGTGTTGTGAACTTTCTCGGCCATTTCCTACCTCAGGATATTTTTGAGGGCATGAGTCATTTACAGCCCTGCCGTCCTTGTGAATATTAGTGACCATTAGCAGTAGATTTAAAGCTGCTGTTTGAGGAAACGGCCTTAGGGTGGCAGCATTTCTACGTTGCCAAGTCTGCTTGCTAGGGAAACAGAACCTTGCAGCAAGTTGTGCTTTTAGGTTGCAGATTAGAGTGGAATGAGCCAGGACAAACCCCCATAAGTTTTAGCCTCCTTAATTCTTGTTTGTGTCTGTGAGTTGTAGTTTTTCTCATAAGAGCAAGTTTGATTGAAAAATGTCTTTGGTTCTAGGTGTACAGAATCTTGTTCATTTACACATATACATATATCTATTGATCTTTGGGTCCTTTTCCATGTAGGTTATTACAGAGTGTTGAGTAGACCACTCTTGGTATTCCATAGGTGTTTGGGGATGATATATTTTATATGTATTAGTATATGTTTGTTAACCCCAATATCCTAATTTATCCATTCCTCACACCTTTTCTTTGGCTTAACCTTAAGTTTGTCTTCTCAATCTGAGATTGTCTTTCTCTGGGGAAATATGTTCATTTTTACGTATTTTCAGATAACATAAGTGATATCCTAGGATATTTGTCTTTGGCATTGTGACTTACTACACGTTGTGTGATTATTTCTAGGCTCATGTGTGGTGCTGCCTGTGCCATTCTTTTATTTTTTTTCGTGAGTAATATTCCAGTCTGTCCATATACCACTTCTTCATTGTCCATTCATCTGTTTATGGACCTTTTTTTTGCTTCCATGTCTTGGCTATTTCAATATTGCTGCAGTGCACATTTGCCTGCCTCTGTCTTTCCGATTCTGGTGGTCTTAGGTTATAGGCCCAAAAGGTGCCCTGCCGCATCATATGGTAGCTCAGTTTTTCCCTGTTAAAGCAGCTCCATTCAGTGTTCTTTAGTGCTGTTACCACTTTACATCCCACCAGCAGCTAGAAGGTACACAGTTGTCTAAAATCCCTTCAGCGTTTATAGTTTGTAGACTTTTTGCTGGTGGTCATTTGACTGGTGTGAGCTGAAATCTTTTTGGAGGTTGGAGTTGCATGTGGCTACTAATTCCTTATACTGAGCTTTAGGCATGTCCTGTTTTTTCTTTTCCTTTTTTTTTAAAGAGTGAGTACAACTTCCCTCTTCACATTGACTTCTTGAAAAATTTGTCATGTGTTGAATTTTCTTGCCTATTCCCTACCCCAGGGTATTTTTTGAGGGTAGGTGTCATTTACAGCCCTGCAGTCCTTGTGTCTCTTAAGCAACCATTAGCACTGGATTTAAAGCTGCTGTTGTGGGAAACAGCCACAAGGCGGCAGCATTATTACGTTCTCAACTCTTGTTACTAGGGCAACAGAGTCTTCCTGGAGGTAGTGTTCCGAGGTTGTAAATTAGAGTGGAACGTGCTGGGACAAGCCCCCAGAAGTTTATGTCTCCTTACTTAGGTTTGTTTTTTAAAGTTAATTTCTATTTCTCACCAGAGTAAATTTGATTAGAATGTTGTGATTGTCTGGCTGTACAGAATCTGCTCAATGATTCATACATATGTCTGTTCATTTTCGGAGCCTGTTACCATGTATGTTATTACGGAATGTTGAGTAGACCTCCCTTGCTATTTGGTAGGTGTTTTGTCATTATATATTTTATATGTATTGGTGATTATATAATTCATATAGTTTATATGTTATGTGTTTATATACATTTCACATACATTAGTATATGTATGTTAGCCCCATAATCCTAATTTATCCATCCTCCCACCTTTCATTTTGGTTACCCGTTAGTTTGTTTTATAAGTCTGTGAGTGTCTTTTTTGGTGGAAATATGTTCATTGGTAGCAATCTTAGGATAACATGTATAAATGATATCATAGGATATTTGTCATTCCCTTTTGACCTACTTAACCTAATATGATTATTTCTAGGCTCATCTGTAGTCCTGAAAACGGCATTGTTCATTTTTTTCCCGAAGCTACCATTCCATTCGGTACGTATACCACTTCTTCTTTGTCCATTTATCTGTTGATGGACATTTTGTTTGCTTCCATGTCTTGGCTATTTCAATATTGCTGCAGTGCACATTTGCCTGCCTCTGTCTTTCCGATTCTGGTGGTCTTAGATTATAGGCCCAAAAGGTGCCCTGCCGGATCATATGGTAGTTCAGTTTTTCCCTGTTAAAGCAGCTCCATTCAGTGTTCGTTAGTGCTGTTACCACTTAGATCCCAGCAGCAGCTAGAAGGTACAGAGTTGTCTAAAATCCCTTCAGCGTTTATAGTTTGTAGACTTTTTGCTGATGGTCATTTGACTGGTGTGAGCTGAAACCTTTTTGGAGGTTGGAGTTGCATATGGCTACTAATTCCTTATACTGAGCTTTAGGTATGTCTTGTTTTTTTCTTTACCTTTTTTTTTAAAAGAGTGAGTACAACTTCCCTCTTCACATTGACTTCTTGAAAAATTTGTTATGTGTTGAATTTTCTTGCCTATTCCCTACCCCAGGGCATTTTTTGAGGGCAGGTGTTCTTTACCGCCCTGCAGTCCTTGTGACTCTTAAGCAACCATTAGCACTGGACTTAAAGCTGCTGTTGTGGGAAACAGCCACAAGGCGGCAGCATTATTCTGTTCTCAACTCTTGTTAATAGGGCAGCAGAGTCTTCCTGGAGGTAGTGTTCCGAGGTTGTAAATTAGAGTGGAACATGCTGGGACAAGCCCCCGAAGTTTATGTCTCCTTACTTAGGTTTGTTTTTTAAAGTTAATTTCTATTTCTTATCGGAGTAAATTTGATTAGAGTGTTGTGATTGTCTGGCTGTACAGAATCTGCTCAATGATTCATACATATGTCTGTTCATCGTCGGATCCTGTTACCATGTATGTTATTACAGAATATTGATTAGACCTCCCTTGCTATTTGGTAGGTGTTTTGTCATTATATATTTTATATGTATTGGTGATTATATAATTCATATAGTTTATATGTTATATGTTTATATATATTTCACATACATTAGTATATGTATGTTAGCCCCATAATCCTAATTTATCCATCCTCCCACCTTTCATTTTGGTTAACCGTTAGTTTGTTGTATAAGTCTGTGAGTGTCTTTTTCGGTGGAAATATGTTCATTGGTAGCAATCTTAGGATAACATGTATAAATGATATCATAGGATATTTGTCATTCCCTTTTGACTTACTTAACCTAATATGATTATTTCTAGGCTCATCTGTAGTCCTGAAAACGGCATTGTTCATTTTTTTCCCGAAGCTACCATTCCATTCGGTACGTATACCACTTCTTCTTTGTCCATTTATCTGTTGATGGACATTTTGTTTGCTTGCATGTCTTGGCTATTGTAAATATTGCTGCAGTGCATGTTTGCCTGTCTGTGCCTTTCCGATTCTGAACTTCTTAGGGTATAGGCCCATTAGGGGATATGCCGCATCATATGGTAGCTCAGTTTTTATCTTTTAAATGCAGCTCCATTCTGTTCTCATGACTAGCTCTTACCAGTTTACATCCAACCAACAGCATATTGGGTATGCCTTTCTCCACTAACCTGTCAGCATTCATTGTTTGTAGAATGTTACGGATGGCATTTTGAATATTGGGTGGCGAAATCTGTTTGTAGTTTGGATTTGCATCCAACCAATAATTCCTGATATTGAGCTTTTATCCATGTTCTTCTGTTTTTCAAATCACAGAGTGAGTAACACTTACCTCTTCCAACTGTTTTCTTGAAAAGCTTTCCGTGTTGTGAACTTTCTCGGCCATTTCCTACCTCAGGATATTTTTGAGGGCATGAGTCATTTACAGCCCTGCCGTCCTTGTGAATATTAGTGACCATTAGCAGTAGATTTAAAGCTGCTGTTTGAGGAAACGGCCTTAGGGTGGCAGCATTTCTACGTTGCCAAGTCTGCTTGCTAGGGAAACAGAACCTTGCAGCAAGTTGTGCTTTTAGGTTGCAGATTAGAGTGGAATGAGCCAGGACAAACCCCCATAAGTTTTAGCCTCCTTAATTCTTGTTTGTGTCTGTAAGTTGTAGTTTTTCTCATAAGAGCAAGTTTGATTGAAAAATGTCTTTGGTTCTAGGTGTACAGAATCTTGTTCATTTACACATATACATATATCTATTGATTTTTGGGTCCTTTTCCATGTAGGTTATTACAGAGTGTTGAGTAGACCACTCTTGGTATTCCATAGGTGTTTGGGGATGATATATTTTATATGTATTAGTATATGTTTGTTAACCCCAATATCCTAATTTATCCATTCCTCACACCTTTTCTTTGGCTTAACCTTAAGTTTGTCTTCTCAATCTGAGATTGTCTTTCTCTGGGGAAATATGTTCATTTTTACGTATTTTCAGATAACATAAGTGATATCCTAGGATATTTGTCTTTGGCATTGTGACTTACTACACGTTGTGTGATTATTTCTAGGCTCATGTGTGGTGCTGCCTGTGCCATTCTTTTATTTTTTTTCGTGAGTAATATTCCAGTCTGTCCATATACCACTTCTTCATTGTCCATTCATCTGTTTATGGACCTTTTTTTTGCTTCCATGTCTTGGCTATTTCAATATTGCTGCAGTGCACATTTGCCTGCCTCTGTCTTTCCGATTCTGGTGGTCTTAGGTTATAGGCCCAAAAGGTGCCCTGCCGCATCATATGGTAGCTCAGTTTTTCCCTGTTAAAGCAGCTCCATTCAGTGTTCTTTAGTGCTGTTACCACTTTACATCCCACCAGCAGCTAGAAGGTACACAGTTGTCTAAAATCCCTTCAGCGTTTATAGTTTGTAGACTTTTTGCTGGTGGTCATTTGACTGGTGTGAGCTGAAATCTTTTTGGAGGTTGGAGTTGCATGTGGCTACTAATTCCTTATACTGAGCTTTAGGCATGTCCTGTTTTTTCTTTTCCTTTTTTTTTAAAGAGTGAGTACAACTTCCCTCTTCACATTGACTTCTTGAAAAATTTGTCATGTGTTGAATTTTCTTGCCTATTCCCTACCCCAGGGTATTTTTTGAGGGTAGGTGTCATTTACAGCCCTGCAGTCCTTGTGTCTCTTAAGCAACCATTAGCACTGGATTTAAAGCTGCTGTTGTGGGAAACAGCCACAAGGCGGCAGCATTATTACGTTCTCAACTCTTGTTACTAGGGCAACAGAGTCTTCCTGGAGGTAGTGTTCCGAGGTTGTAAATTAGAGTGGAACGTGCTGGGACAAGCCCCCAGAAGTTTATGTCTCCTTACTTAGGTTTGTTTTTTAAAGTTAATTTCTATTTCTCACCAGAGTAAATTTGATTAGAATGTTGTGATTGTCTGGCTGTACAGAATCTGCTCAATGATTCATACATATGTCTGTTCATTTTCGGAGCCTGTTACCATGTATGTTATTACGGAATGTTGAGTAGACCTCCCTTGCTATTTGGTAGGTGTTTTGTCATTATATATTTTATATGTATTGGTGATTATATAATTCATATAGTTTATATGTTATGTGTTTATATACATTTCACATACATTAGTATATGTATGTTAGCCCCATAATCCTAATTTATCCATCCTCCCACCTTTCATTTTGGTTACCCGTTAGTTTGTTTTATAAGTCTGTGAGTGTCTTTTTTGGTGGAAATATGTTCATTGGTAGCAATCTTAGGATAACATGTATAAATGATATCATAGGATATTTGTCATTCCCTTTTGACCTACTTAACCTAATATGATTATTTCTAGGCTCATCTGTAGTCCTGAAAACGGCATTGTTCATTTTTTTCCCGAAGCTACCATTCCATTCGGTACGTATACCACTTCTTCTTTGTCCATTTATCTGTTGATGGACATTTTGTTTGCTTGCATGTCTTGGCTATTGTAAATATTGCTGCAGTGCATGTTTGCCTGTCTGTGCCTTTCCGATTCTGAACTTCTTAGGGTATAGGCCCATTAGGGGATATGCCGCATCATATGGTAGCTCAGTTTTTATCTTTTAAATGCAGCTCCATTCTGTTCTCATGACTAGCTCTTACCAGTTTACATCCAACCAACAGCATATTGGGTATGCCTTTCTCCACTAACCTGTCAGCATTCATTGTTTGTAGAATGTTACGGATGGCATTTTGAATATTGGGTGGCGAAATCTGTTTGTAGTTTGGATTTGCATCCAACCAATAATTCCTGATATTGAGCTTTTATCCATGTTCTTCTGTTTTTCAAATCACAGAGTGAGTAACACTTACCTCTTCCAACTGTTTTCTTGAAAAGCTTTCCGTGTTGTGAACTTTCTCGGCCATTTCCTACCTCAGGATATTTTTGAGGGCATGAGTCATTTACAGCCCTGCTGTCCTTGTGAATATTAGTGACCATTAGCAGTAGATTTAAAGCTGCTGTTTGAGGAAACGGCCTTAGGGTGGCAGCATTTCTACGTTGCCAAGTCTGCTTGCTAGGGAAACAGAACCTTGCAGCAAGTTGTGCTTTTAGGTTGCAGATTAGAGTGGAATGAGCCAGGACAAACCCCCATAAGTTTTAGCCTCCTTAATTCTTGTTTGTGTCTGTAAGTTGTAGTTTTTCTCATAAGAGCAAGTTTGATTGAAAAATGTCTTTGGTTCTAGGTGTACAGAATCTTGTTCATTTACACATATACATATATCTATTGATCTTTGGGTCCTTTTCCATGTAGGTTATTACAGAGTGTTGAGTAGACCACTCTTGGTATTCCATAGGTGTTTGGGGATGATATATTTTATATGTATTAGTATATGTTTGTTAACCCCAATATCCTAATTTATCCATTCCTCACACCTTTTCTTTGGCTTAACCTTAAGTTTGTCTTCTCAATCTGAGATTGTCTTTCTCTGGGGAAATATGTTCATTTTTACGTATTTTCAGATAACATAAGTGATATCCTAGGATATTTGTCTTTGGCATTGTGACTTACTACACGTTGTGTGATTATTTCTAGGCTCATGTGTGGTGCTGCCTGTGCCATTCTTTTATTTTTTTTCGTGAGTAATATTCCAGTCTGTCCATATACCACTTCTTCATTGTCCATTCATCTGTTTATGGACCTTTTTTTTGCTTCCATGTCTTGGCTATTTCAATATTGCTGCAGTACACATTTGCCTGCCTCTGTCTTTCCGATTCTGGTGGTCTTAGGTTATAGGCCCAAAAGGTGCCCTGCCGCATCATATGGTAGCTCAGTTTTTCCCTGTTAAAGCAGCTCCATTCAGTGTTCTTTAGTGCTGTTACCACTTTACATCCCACCAGCAGCTAGAAGGTACACAGTTGTCTAAAATCCCTTCAGCGTTTATAGTTTGTAGACTTTTTGCTGGTGGTC
This sequence comes from Eubalaena glacialis, assembly GCF_028564815.1. Classification (NCBI taxonomy): domain Eukaryota; kingdom Metazoa; phylum Chordata; class Mammalia; order Artiodactyla; family Balaenidae; genus Eubalaena; species Eubalaena glacialis. The sequence continues at coordinate 63,568 of NW_026871374.1, read as the reverse complement.
ATTTGACTGGTGTGAGCTGAAATCTTTTTGGAGGTTGGAGTTGCATGTGGCTACTAATTCCTTATACTGAGCTTTAGGCATGTCCTGTTTTTTCTTTTCCTTTTTTTTTAAAGAGTGAGTACAACTTCCCTCTTCACATTGACTTCTTGAAAAATTTGTCATGTGTTGAATTTTCTTGCCTATTCCCTACCCCAGGGTATTTTTTGAGGGTAGGTGTCATTTACAGCCCTGCAGTCCTTGTGTCTCTTAAGCAACCATTAGCACTGGATTTAAAGCTGCTGTTGTGGGAAACAGCCACAAGGCGGCAGCATTATTACGTTCTCAACTCTTGTTACTAGGGCAACAGAGTCTTCCTGGAGGTAGTGTTCCGAGGTTGTAAATTAGAGTGGAACGTGCTGGGACAAGCCCCCAGAAGTTTATGTCTCCTTACTTAGGTTTGTTTTTTAAAGTTAATTTCTATTTCTCACCAGAGTAAATTTGATTAGAATGTTGTGATTGTCTGGCTGTACAGAATCTGCTCAATGATTCATACATATGTCTGTTCATTTTCGGAGCCTGTTACCATGTATGTTATTACGGAATGTTGAGTAGACCTCCCTTGCTATTTGGTAGGTGTTTTGTCATTATATATTTTATATGTATTGGTGATTATATAATTCATATAGTTTATATGTTATGTGTTTATATACATTTCACATACATTAGTATATGTATGTTAGCCCCATAATCCTAATTTATCCATCCTCCCACCTTTCATTTTGGTTACCCGTTAGTTTGTTTTATAAGTCTGTGAGTGTCTTTTTTGGTGGAAATATGTTCATTGGTAGCAATCTTAGGATAACATGTATAAATGATATCATAGGATATTTGTCATTCCCTTTTGACCTACTTAACCTAATATGATTATTTCTAGGCTCATCTGTAGTCCTGAAAACGGCATTGTTCATTTTTTTCCCGAAGCTACCATTCCATTCGGTACGTATACCACTTCTTCTTTGTCCATTTATCTGTTGATGGACATTTTGTTTGCTTCCATGTCTTGGCTATTTCAATATTGCTGCAGTGCACATTTGCCTGCCTCTGTCTTTCCGATTCTGGTGGTCTTAGATTATAGGCCCAAAAGGTGCCCTGCCGGATCATATGGTAGTTCAGTTTTTCCCTGTTAAAGCAGCTCCATTCAGTGTTCGTTAGTGCTGTTACCACTTAGATCCCAGCAGCAGCTAGAAGGTACAGAGTTGTCTAAAATCCCTTCAGCGTTTATAGTTTGTAGACTTTTTGCTGATGGTCATTTGACTGGTGTGAGCTGAAACCTTTTTGGAGGTTGGAGTTGCATATGGCTACTAATTCCTTATACTGAGCTTTAGGTATGTCTTGTTTTTTTCTTTACCTTTTTTTTTTAAAAGAGTGAGTACAACTTCCCTCTTCACATTGACTTCTTGAAAAATTTGTTATGTGTTGAATTTTCTTGCCTATTCCCTACCCCAGGGCATTTTTTGAGGGCAGGTGTTCTTTACCGCCCTGCAGTCCTTGTGACTCTTAAGCAACCATTAGCACTGGACTTAAAGCTGCTGTTGTGGGAAACAGCCACAAGGCGGCAGCATTATTCTGTTCTCAACTCTTGTTAATAGGGCAGCAGAGTCTTCCTGGAGGTAGTGTTCCGAGGTTGTAAATTAGAGTGGAACATGCTGGGACAAGCCCCCGAAGTTTATGTCTCCTTACTTAGGTTTGTTTTTTAAAGTTAATTTCTATTTCTTATCGGAGTAAATTTGATTAGAGTGTTGTGATTGTCTGGCTGTACAGAATCTGCTCAATGATTCATACATATGTCTGTTCATCGTCGGATCCTGTTACCATGTATGTTATTACAGAATATTGATTAGACCTCCCTTGCTATTTGGTAGGTGTTTTGTCATTATATATTTTATATGTATTGGTGATTATATAATTCATATAGTTTATATGTTATATGTTTATATATATTTCACATACATTAGTATATGTATGTTAGCCCCATAATCCTAATTTATCCATCCTCCCACCTTTCATTTTGGTTAACCGTTAGTTTGTTGTATAAGTCTGTGAGTGTCTTTTTCGGTGGAAATATGTTCATTGGTAGCAATCTTAGGATAACATGTATAAATGATATCATAGGATATTTGTCATTCCCTTTTGACTTACTTAACCTAATATGATTATTTCTAGGCTCATCTGTAGTCCTGAAAACGGCATTGTTCATTTTTTTCCCGAAGCTACCATTCCATTCGGTACGTATACCACTTCTTCTTTGTCCATTTATCTGTTGATGGACATTTTGTTTGCTTGCATGTCTTGGCTATTGTAAATATTGCTGCAGTGCATGTTTGCCTGTCTGTGCCTTTCCGATTCTGAACTTCTTAGGGTATAGGCCCATTAGGGGATATGCCGCATCATATGGTAGCTCAGTTTTTATCTTTTAAATGCAGCTCCATTCTGTTCTCATGACTAGCTCTTACCAGTTTACATCCAACCAACAGCATATTGGGTATGCCTTTCTCCACTAACCTGTCAGCATTCATTGTTTGTAGAATGTTACGGATGGCATTTTGAATATTGGGTGGCGAAATCTGTTTGTAGTTTGGATTTGCATCCAACCAATAATTCCTGATATTGAGCTTTTATCCATGTTCTTCTGTTTTTCAAATCACAGAGTGAGTAACACTTACCTCTTCCAACTGTTTTCTTGAAAAGCTTTCCGTGTTGTGAACTTTCTCGGCCATTTCCTACCTCAGGATATTTTTGAGGGCATGAGTCATTTACAGCCCTGCCGTCCTTGTGAATATTAGTGACCATTAGCAGTAGATTTAAAGCTGCTGTTTGAGGAAACGGCCTTAGGGTGGCAGCATTTCTACGTTGCCAAGTCTGCTTGCTAGGGAAACAGAACCTTGCAGCAAGTTGTGCTTTTAGGTTGCAGATTAGAGTGGAATGAGCCAGGACAAACCCCCATAAGTTTTAGCCTCCTTAATTCTTGTTTGTGTCTGTAAGTTGTAGTTTTTCTCATAAGAGCAAGTTTGATTGAAAAATGTCTTTGGTTCTAGGTGTACAGAATCTTGTTCATTTACACATATACATATATCTATTGATTTTTGGGTCCTTTTCCATGTAGGTTATTACAGAGTGTTGAGTAGACCACTCTTGGTATTCCATAGGTGTTTGGGGATGATATATTTTATATGTATTAGTATATGTTTGTTAACCCCAATATCCTAATTTATCCATTCCTCACACCTTTTCTTTGGCTTAACCTTAAGTTTGTCTTCTCAATCTGAGATTGTCTTTCTCTGGGGAAATATGTTCATTTTTACGTATTTTCAGATAACATAAGTGATATCCTAGGATATTTGTCTTTGGCATTGTGACTTACTACACGTTGTGTGATTATTTCTAGGCTCATGTGTGGTGCTGCCTGTGCCATTCTTTTATTTTTTTTCGTGAGTAATATTCCAGTCTGTCCATATACCACTTCTTCATTGTCCATTCATCTGTTTATGGACCTTTTTTTTGCTTCCATGTCTTGGCTATTTCAATATTGCTGCAGTGCACATTTGCCTGCCTCTGTCTTTCCGATTCTGGTGGTCTTAGGTTATAGGCCCAAAAGGTGCCCTGCCGCATCATATGGTAGCTCAGTTTTTCCCTGTTAAAGCAGCTCCATTCAGTGTTCTTTAGTGCTGTTACCACTTTACATCCCACCAGCAGCTAGAAGGTACACAGTTGTCTAAAATCCCTTCAGCGTTTATAGTTTGTAGACTTTTTGCTGGTGGTCATTTGACTGGTGTGAGCTGAAATCTTTTTGGAGGTTGGAGTTGCATGTGGCTACTAATTCCTTATACTGAGCTTTAGGCATGTCCTGTTTTTTCTTTTCCTTTTTTTTTAAAGAGTGAGTACAACTTCCCTCTTCACATTGACTTCTTGAAAAATTTGTCATGTGTTGAATTTTCTTGCCTATTCCCTACCCCAGGGTATTTTTTGAGGGTAGGTGTCATTTACAGCCCTGCAGTCCTTGTGTCTCTTAAGCAACCATTAGCACTGGATTTAAAGCTGCTGTTGTGGGAAACAGCCACAAGGCGGCAGCATTATTACGTTCTCAACTCTTGTTACTAGGGCAACAGAGTCTTCCTGGAGGTAGTGTTCCGAGGTTGTAAATTAGAGTGGAACGTGCTGGGACAAGCCCCCAGAAGTTTATGTCTCCTTACTTAGGTTTGTTTTTTAAAGTTAATTTCTATTTCTCACCAGAGTAAATTTGATTAGAATGTTGTGATTGTCTGGCTGTACAGAATCTGCTCAATGATTCATACATATGTCTGTTCATTTTCGGAGCCTGTTACCATGTATGTTATTACGGAATGTTGAGTAGACCTCCCTTGCTATTTGGTAGGTGTTTTGTCATTATATATTTTATATGTATTGGTGATTATATAATTCATATAGTTTATATGTTATGTGTTTATATACATTTCACATACATTAGTATATGTATGTTAGCCCCATAATCCTAATTTATCCATCCTCCCACCTTTCATTTTGGTTACCCGTTAGTTTGTTTTATAAGTCTGTGAGTGTCTTTTTTGGTGGAAATATGTTCATTGGTAGCAATCTTAGGATAACATGTATAAATGATATCATAGGATATTTGTCATTCCCTTTTGACCTACTTAACCTAATATGATTATTTCTAGGCTCATCTGTAGTCCTGAAAACGGCATTGTTCATTTTTTTCCCGAAGCTACCATTCCATTCGGTACGTATACCACTTCTTCTTTGTCCATTTATCTGTTGATGGACATTTTGTTTGCTTGCATGTCTTGGCTATTGTAAATATTGCTGCAGTGCATGTTTGCCTGTCTGTGCCTTTCCGATTCTGAACTTCTTAGGGTATAGGCCCATTAGGGGATATGCCGCATCATATGGTAGCTCAGTTTTTATCTTTTAAATGCAGCTCCATTCTGTTCTCATGACTAGCTCTTACCAGTTTACATCCAACCAACAGCATATTGGGTATGCCTTTCTCCACTAACCTGTCAGCATTCATTGTTTGTAGAATGTTACGGATGGCATTTTGAATATTGGGTGGCGAAATCTGTTTGTAGTTTGGATTTGCATCCAACCAATAATTCCTGATATTGAGCTTTTATCCATGTTCTTCTGTTTTTCAAATCACAGAGTGAGTAACACTTACCTCTTCCAACTGTTTTCTTGAAAAGCTTTCCGTGTTGTGAACTTTCTCGGCCATTTCCTACCTCAGGATATTTTTGAGGGCATGAGTCATTTACAGCCCTGCCGTCCTTGTGAATATTAGTGACCATTAGCAGTAGATTTAAAGCTGCTGTTTGAGGAAACGGCCTTAGGGTGGCAGCATTTCTACGTTGCCAAGTCTGCTTGCTAGGGAAACAGAACCTTGCAGCAAGTTGTGCTTTTAGGTTGCAGATTAGAGTGGAATGAGCCAGGACAAACCCCCATAAGTTTTAGCCTCCTTAATTCTTGTTTGTGTCTGTAAGTTGTAGTTTTTCTCATAAGAGCAATTTTGATTGAAAAATGTCTTTGGTTCTAGGTGTACAGAATCTTGTTCATTTACACATATACATATATCTATTGATCTTTGGGTCCTTTTCCATGTAGGTTATTACAGAGTGTTGAGTAGACCACTCTTGGTATTCCATAGGTGTTTGGGGATGATATATTTTATATGTATTAGTATATGTTTGTTAACCCCAATATCCTAATTTATCCATTCCTCACACCTTTTCTTTGGCTTAACCTTAAGTTTGTCTTCTCAATCTGAGATTGTCTTTCTCTGGGGAAATATGTTCATTTTTACGTATTTTCAGATAACATAAGTGATATCCTAGGATATTTGTCTTTGGCATTGTGACTTACTACACGTTGTGTGATTATTTCTAGGCTCATGTGTGGTGCTGCCTGTGCCATTCTTTTATTTTTTTTCGTGAGTAATATTCCAGTCTGTCCATATACCACTTCTTCATTGTCCATTCATCTGTTTATGGACCTTTTTTTTGCTTCCATGTCTTGGCTATTTCAATATTGCTGCAGTGCACATTTGCCTGCCTCTGTCTTTCCGATTCTGGTGGTCTTAGGTTATAGGCCCAAAAGGTGCCCTGCCGCATCATATGGTAGCTCAGTTTTTCCCTGTTAAAGCAGCTCCATTCAGTGTTCTTTAGTGCTGTTACCACTTTACATCCCACCAGCAGCTAGAAGGTACACAGTTGTCTAAAATCCCTTCAGCGTTTATAGTTTGTAGACTTTTTGCTGGTGGTCATTTGACTGGTGTGAGCTGAAATCTTTTTGGAGGTTGGAGTTGCATGTGGCTACTAATTCCTTATACTGAGCTTTAGGCATGTCCTGTTTTTTCTTTTCCTTTTTTTTTAAAGAGTGAGTACAACTTCCCTCTTCACATTGACTTCTTGAAAAATTTGTCATGTGTTGAATTTTCTTGCCTATTCCCTACCCCAGGGTATTTTTTGAGGGTAGGTGTCATTTACAGCCTTGCAGTCCTTGTGTCTCTTAAGCAACCATTAGCACTGGATTTAAAGCTGCTGTTGTGGGAAACAGCCACAAGGCGGCAGCATTATTACGTTCTCAACTCTTGTTACTAGGGCAACAGAGTCTTCCTGGAGGTAGTGTTCCGAGGTTGTAAATTAGAGTGGAACGTGCTGGGACAAGCCCCCAGAAGTTTATGTCTCCTTACTTAGGTTTGTTTTTTAAAGTTAATTTCTATTTCTCACCAGAGTAAATTTGATTAGAATGTTGTGATTGTCTGGCTGTACAGAATCTGCTCAATGATTCATACATATGTCTGTTCATTTTCGGAGCCTGTTACCATGTATGTTATTACGGAATGTTGAGTAGACCTCCCTTGCTATTTGGTAGGTGTTTTGTCATTATATATTTTATATGTATTGGTGATTATATAATTCATATAGTTTATATGTTATGTGTTTATATACATTTCACATACATTAGTATATGTATGTTAGCCCCATAATCCTAATTTATCCATCCTCCCACCTTTCATTTTGGTTACCCGTTAGTTTGTTTTATAAGTCTGTGAGTGTCTTTTTTGGTGGAAATATGTTCATTGGTAGCAATCTTAGGATAACATGTATAAATGATATCATAGGATATTTGTCATTCCCTTTTGACCTACTTAACCTAATATGATTATTTCTAGGCTCATCTGTAGTCCTGAAAACGGCATTGTTCATTTTTTTCCCGAAGCTACCATTCCATTCGGTACGTATACCACTTCTTCTTTGTCCATTTATCTGTTGATGGACATTTTGTTTGCTTGCATGTCTTGGCTATTGTAAATATTGCTGCAGTGCATGTTTGCCTGTCTGTGCCTTTCCGATTCTGAACTTCTTAGGGTATAGGCCCATTAGGGGATATGCCGCATCATATGGTAGCTCAGTTTTTATCTTTTAAATGCAGCTCCATTCTGTTCTCATGACTAGCTCTTACCAGTTTACATCCAACCAACAGCATATTGGGTATGCCTTTCTCCACTAACCTGTCAGCATTCATTGTTTGTAGAATGTTACGGATGGCATTTTGAATATTGGGTGGCGAAATCTGTTTGTAGTTTGGATTTGCATCCAACCAATAATTCCTGATATTGAGCTTTTATCCATGTTCTTCTGTTTTTCAAATCACAGAGTGAGTAACACTTACCTCTTCCAACTGTTTTCTTGAAAAGCTTTCCGTGTTGTGAACTTTCTCGGCCATTTCCTACCTCAGGATATTTTTGAGGGCATGAGTCATTTACAGCCCTGCCGTCCTTGTGAATATTAGTGACCATTAGCAGTAGATTTAAAGCTGCTGTTTGAGGAAACGGCCTTAGGGTGGCAGCATTTCTACGTTGCCAAGTCTGCTTGCTAGGGAAACAGAACCTTGCAGCAAGTTGTGCTTTTAGGTTGCAGATTAGAGTGGAATGAGCCAGGACAAACCCCCATAAGTTTTAGCCTCCTTAATTCTTGTTTGTGTCTGTAAGTTGTAGTTTTTCTCATAAGAGCAAGTTTGATTGAAAAATGTCTTTGGTTCTAGGTGTACAGAATCTTGTTCATTTACACATATACATATATCTATTGATCTTTGGGTCCTTTTCCATGTAGGTTATTACAGAGTGTTGAGTAGACCACTCTTGGTATTCCATAGGTGTTTGGGGATGATATATTTTATATGTATTAGTATATGTTTGTTAACCCCAATATCCTAATTTATCCATTCCTCACACCTTTTCTTTGGCTTAACCTTATGTTTGTCTTCTCAATCTGAGATTGTCTTTCTCTGGGGAAATATGTTCATTTTTACGTATTTTCAGATAACATAAGTGATATCCTAGGATATTTGTCTTTGGCATTGTGAGTTACTACACGTTGTGTGATTATTTCTAGGCTCATGTGTGGTGCTGCCTGTGCCATTCTTTTATTTTTTTTCGTGAGTAATATTCCAGTCTGTCCATATACCACTTCTTCATTGTCCATTCATCTGTTTATGGACCTTTTTTTTGCTTCCATGTCTTGGCTATTTCAATATTGCTGCAGTGCACATTTGCCTGCCTCTGTCTTTCCGATTCTGGTGGTCTTAGGTTATAGGCCCAAAAGGTGCCCTGCCGCATCATATGGTAGCTCAGTTTTTCCCTGTTAAAGCAGCTCCATTCAGTGTTCTTTAGTGCTGTTACCACTTTACATCCCACCAGCAGCTAGAAGGTACACAGTTGTCTAAAATCCCTTCAGCGTTTATAGTTTGTAGACTTTTTGCTGGTGGTCATTTGACTGGTGTGAGCTGAAATCTTTTTGGAGGTTGGAGTTGCATGTGGCTACTAATTCCTTATACTGAGCTTTAGGCATGTCCTGTTTTTTCTTTTCCTTTTTTTTTAAAGAGTGAGTACAACTTCCCTCTTCACATTGACTTCTTGAAAAATTTGTCATGTGTTGAATTTTCTTGCCTATTCCCTACCCCAGGGTATTTTTTGAGGGTAGGTGTCATTTACAGCCCTGCAGTCCTTGTGTCTCTTAAGCAACCATTAGCACTGGATTTAAAGCTGCTGTTGTGGGAAACAGCCACAAGGCGGCAGCATTATTACGTTCTCAACTCTTGTTACTAGGGCAACAGAGTCTTCCTGGAGGTAGTGTTCCGAGGTTGTAAATTAGAGTGGAACGTGCTGGGACAAGCCCCCAGAAGTTTATGTCTCCTTACTTAGGTTTGTTTTTTAAAGTTAATTTCTATTTCTCACCAGAGTAAATTTGATTAGAATGTTGTGATTGTCTGGCTGTACAGAATCTGCTCAATGATTCATACATATGTCTGTTCATTTTTGGAGCCTGTTACCATGTATGTTATTACGGAATGTTGAGTAGACCTCCCTTGCTATTTGGTAGGTGTTTTGTCATTATATATTTTATATGTATTGGTGATTATATAATTCATATAGTTTATATGTTATGTGTTTATATACATTTCACATACATTAGTATATGTATGTTAGCCCCATAATCCTAATTTATCCATCCTCCCACCTTTCATTTTGGTTACCCGTTAGTTTGTTTTATAAGTCTGTGAGTGTCTTTTTTGGTGGAAATATGTTCATTGGTAGCAATCTTAGGATAATATGTATAAATGATATCATAGGATATTTGTCATTCCCTTTTGACCTACTTAACCTAATATGATTATTTCTAGGCTCATCTGTAGTCCTGAAAACGGCATTGTTCATTTTTTTCCCGAAGCTACCATTCCATTCGGTACGTATACCACTTCTTCTTTGTCCATTTATCTGTTGATGGACATTTTGTTTGCTTCCATGTCTTGGCTATTTCAATATTGCTGCAGTGCACATTTGCCTGCCTCTGTCTTTCCGATTCTGGTGGTCTTAGATTCTAGGCCCAAAAGGTGCCCTGCCGGATCATATGGTAGTTCAGTTTTTCCCTGTTAAAGCAGCTCCATTCAGTGTTCGTTAGTGCTGTTACCACTTAGATCCCAGCAGCAGCTAGAAGGTACAGAGTTGTCTAAAATCCCTTCAGCGTTTATAGTTTGTAGACTTTTTGCTGATGGTCATTTGACTGGTGTGAGCTGAAACCTTTTTGGAGGTTGGAGTTGCATATGGCTACTAATTCCTTATACTGAGCTTTAGGTATGTCTTGTTTTTTTCTTTACCTTTTTTTTTAAAAGAGTGAGTACAACTTCCCTCTTCACATTGACTTCTTGAAAAATTTGTTATGTGTTGAATTTTCTTGCCTATTCCCTACCCCAGGGCATTTTTTGAGGGCAGGTGTTCTTTACCGCCCTGCAGTCCTTGTGACTCTTAAGCAACCATTAGCACTGGACTTAAAGCTGCTGTTGTGGGAAACAGCCACAAGGCGGCAGCATTATTCTGTTCTCAACTCTTGTTAATAGGGCAGCAGAGTCTTCCTGGAGGTAGTGTTCCGAGGTTGTAAATTAGAGTGGAACATGCTGGGACAAGCCCCCGAAGTTTATGTCTCCTTACTTAGGTTTGTTTTTTAAAGTTAATTTCTATTTCTTATCGGAGTAAATTTGATTAGAGTGTTGTGATTGTCTGGCTGTACAGAATCTGCTCAATGATTCATACATATGTCTGTTCATCGTCGGATCCTGTTACCATGTATGTTATTACAGAATATTGATTAGACCTCCCTTGCTATTTGGTAGGTGTTTTGTCATTATATATTTTATATGTATTGGTGATTATATAATTCATATAGTTTATATGTTATATGTTTATATATATTTCACATACATTAGTATATGTATGTTAGCCCCATAATCCTAATTTATCCATCCTCCCAACTTTCATTTTGGTTAACCGTTAGTTTGTTGTATAAGTCTGTGAGTGTCTTTTTCGGTGGAAATATGTTCATTGGTAGCAATCTTAGGATAACATGTATAAATGATATCATAGGATATTTGTCATTCCCTTTTGACTTACTTAACCTAATATGATTATTTCTAGGCTCATCTGTAGTCCTGAAAACGGCATTGTTCATTTTTTTCCCGAAGCTACCATTCCATTCGGTACGTATACCACTTCTTCTTTGTCCATTTATCTGTTGATGGACATTTTGTTTGCTTGCATGTCTTGGCTATTGTAAATATTGCTGCAGTGCATGTTTGCCTGTCTGTGTCTTTCCGATTCTGAACTTCTTAGGGTATAGGCCCATTAGGGGATATGCCGCATCATATGGTAGCTCAGTTTTTATCTTTTAAATGCAGCTCCATTCTGTTCTCATGACTAGCTCTTACCAGTTTACATCCAACCAACAGCATATTGGGTATGCCTTTCTCCACTAACCTGTCAGCATTCATTGTTTGTAGAATGTTACGGATGGCATTTTGAATATTGGGTGGCGAAATCTGTTTGTAGTTTGGATTTGCATCCAACCAATAATTCCTGATATTGAGCTTTTATCCATGTTCTTCTGTTTTTCAAATCACAGAGTGAGTAACACTTACCTCTTCCAACTGTTTTCTTGAAAAGCTTTCCGTGTTGTGAACTTTCTCGGCCATTTCCTACCTCAGGATATTTTTGAGGGCATGAGTCATTTACAGCCCTGCCGTCCTTGTGAATATTAGTGACCATTAGCAGTAGATTTAAAGCTGCTGTTTGAGGAAACGGCCTTAGGGTGGCAGCATTTCTACGTTGCCAAGTCTGCTTGCTAGGGAAACAGAACCTTGCAGCAAGTTGTGCTTTTAGGTTGCAGATTAGAGTGGAATGAGCCAGGACAAACCCCCATAAGTTTTAGCCTCCTTAATTCTTGTTTGTGTCTGTAAGTTGTAGTTTTTCTCATAAGAGCAAGTTTGATTGAAAAATGTCTTTGGTTCTAGGTGTACAGAATCTTGTTCATTTACACATATACATATATCTATTGATCTTTGGGTCCTTTTCCATGTAGGTTATTACAGAGTGTTGAGTAGACCACTCTTGGTATTCCATAGGTGTTTGGGGATGATATATTTTATATGTATTAGTATATGTTTGTTAACCCCAATATCCTAATTTATCCATTCCTCACACCTTTTCTTTGGCTTAACCTTAAGTTTGTCTTCTCAATCTGAGATTGTCTTTCTCTGGGGAAATATGTTCATTTTTACGTATTTTCAGATAACATAAGTGATATCCTAGGATATTTGTCTTTGGCATTGTGACTTACTACACGTTGTGTGATTATTTCTAGGCTCATGTGTGGTGCTGCCTGTGCCATTCTTTTATTTTTTTTCGTGAGTAATATTCCAGTCTGTCCATATACCACTTCTTCATTGTCCATTCATCTGTTTATGGACCTTTTTTTTGCTTCCATGTCTTGGCTATTTCAATATTGCTGCAGTGCACATTTGCCTGCCTCTGTCTTTCCGATTCTGGTGGTCTTAGGTTATAGGCCCAAAAGGTGCCCTGCCGCATCATATGGTAGCTCAGTTTTTCCCTGTTAAAGCAGCTCCATTCAGTGTTCTTTAGTGCTGTTACCACTTTACATCCCACCAGCAGCTAGAAGGTACACAGTTGTCTAAAATCCCTTCAGCGTTTATAGTTTGTAGACTTTTTGCTGGTGGTCATTTGACTGGTGTGAGCTGAAATCTTTTTGGAGGTTGGAGTTGCATGTGGCTACTAATTCCTTATACTGAGCTTTAGGCATGTCCTGTTTTTTCTTTTCCTTTTTTTTTAAAGAGTGAGTACAACTTCCCTCTTCACATTGACTTCTTGAAAAATTTGTCATGTGTTGAATTTTCTTGCCTATTCCCTACCCCAGGGTATTTTTTGAGGGTAGGTGTCATTTACAGCCCTGCAGTCCTTGTGTCTCTTAAGCAACCATTAGCACTGGATTTAAAGCTGCTGTTGTGGGAAACAGCCACAAGGCGGCAGCATTATTACGTTCTCAACTCTTGTTACTAGGGCAACAGAGTCTTCCTGGAGGTAGTGTTCCGAGGTTGTAAATTAGAGTGGAACGTGCTGGGACAAGCCCCCAGAAGTTTATGTCTCCTTACTTAGGTTTGTTTTTTAAAGTTAATTTCTATTTCTCACCAGAGTAAATTTGATTAGAATGTTGTGATTGTCTGGCTGTACAGAATCTGCTCAATGATTCATACATATGTCTGTTCATTTTCGGAGCCTGTTACCATGTATGTTATTACGGAATGTTGAGTAGACCTCCCTTGCTATTTGGTAGGTGTTTTGTCATTATATATTTTATATGTATTGGTGATTATATAATTCATATAGTTTATATGTTATGTGTTTATATACATTTCACATACATTAGTATATGTATGTTAGCCCCATAATCCTAATTTATCCATCCTCCCACCTTTCATTTTGGTTACCCGTTAGTTTGTTTTATAAGTCTGTGAGTGTCTTTTTTGGTGGAAATATGTTCATTGGTAGCAATCTTAGGATAACATGTATAAATGATATCATAGGATATTTGTCATTCCCTTTTGACCTACTTAACCTAATATGATTATTTCTAGGCTCATCTGTAGTCCTGAAAACGGCATTGTTCATTTTTTTCCCGAAGCTACCATTCCATTCGGTACGTATACCACTTCTTCTTTGTCCATTTATCTGTTGATGGACATTTTGTTTGCTTCCATGTCTTGGCTATTTCAATATTGCTGCAGTGCACATTTGCCTGCCTCTGTCTTTCCGATTCTGGTGGTCTTAGATTATAGGCCCAAAAGGTGCCCTGCCGGATCATATGGTAGTTCAGTTTTTCCCTGTTAAAGCAGCTCCATTCAGTGTTCGTTAGTGCTGTTACCACTTAGATCCCAGCAGCAGCTAGAAGGTACAGAGTTGTCTAAAATCCCTTCAGCGTTTATAGTTTGTAGACTTTTTGCTGATGGTCATTTGACTGGTGTGAGCTGAAACCTTTTTGGAGGTTGGAGTTGCATATGGCTACTAATTCCTTATACTGAGCTTTAGGTATGTCTTGTTTTTTTCTTTACCTTTTTTTTTAAAAGAGTGAGTACAACTTCCCTCTTCACATTGACTTCTTGAAAAATTTGTTATGTGTTGAATTTTCTTGCCTATTCCCTACCCCAGGGCATTTTTTGAGGGCAGGTGTTCTTTACCGCCCTGCAGTCCTTGTGACTCTTAAGCAACCATTAGCACTGGACTTAAAGCTGCTGTTGTGGGAAACAGCCACAAGGCGGCAGCATTATTCTGTTCTCAACTCTTGTTAATAGGGCAGCAGAGTCTTCCTGGAGGTAGTGTTCCGAGGTTGTAAATTAGAGTGGAACATGCTGGGACAAGCCCCCGAAGTTTATGTCTCCTTACTTAGGTTTGTTTTTTAAAGTTAATTTCTATTTCTTATCGGAGTAAATTTGATTAGAGTGTTGTGATTGTCTGGCTGTACAGAATCTGCTCAATGATTCATACATATGTCTGTTCATCGTCGGATCCTGTTACCATGTATGTTATTACAGAATATTGATTAGACCTCCCTTGCTATTTGGTAGGTGTTTTGTCATTATATATTTTATATGTATTGGTGATTATATAATTCATATAGTTTATATGTTATATGTTTATATATATTTCACATACATTAGTATATGTATGTTAGCCCCATAATCCTAATTTATCCATCCTCCCACCTTTCATTTTGGTTAACCGTTAGTTTGTTGTATAAGTCTGTGAGTGTCTTTTTCGGTGGAAATATGTTCATTGGTAGCAATCTTAGGATAACATGTATAAATGATATCATAGGATATTTGTCATTCCCTTTTGACTTACTTAACCTAATATGATTATTTCTAGGCTCATCTGTAGTCCTGAAAACGGCATTGTTCATTTTTTTCCCGAAGCTACCATTCCATTCGGTACGTATACCACTTCTTCTTTGTCCATTTATCTGTTGATGGACATTTTGTTTGCTTGCATGTCTTGGCTATTGTAAATATTGCTGCAGTGCATGTTTGCCTGTCTGTGTCTTTCCGATTCTGAACTTCTTAGGGTATAGGCCCATTAGGGGATATGCCGCATCATATGGTAGCTCAGTTTTTATCTTTTAAATGCAGCTCCATTCTGTTCTCATGACTAGCTCTTACCAGTTTACATCCAACCAACAGCATATTGGGTATGCCTTTCTCCACTAACCTGTCAGCATTCATTGTTTGTAGAATGTTACGGATGGCATTTTGAATATTGGGTGGCGAAATCTGTTTGTAGTTTGGATTTGCATCCAACCAATAATTCCTGATATTGAGCTTTTATCCATGTTCTTCTGTTTTTCAAATCACAGAGTGAGTAACACTTACCTCTTCCAACTGTTTTCTTGAAAAGCTTTCCGTGTTGTGAACTTTCTCGGCCATTTCCTACCTCAGGATATTTTTGAGGGCATGAGTCATTTACAGCCCTGCCGTCCTTGTGAATATTAGTGACCATTAGCAGTAGATTTAAAGCTGCTGTTTGAGGAAACGGCCTTAGGGTGGCAGCATTTCTACGTTGCCAAGTCTGCTTGCTAGGGAAACAGAACCTTGCAGCAAGTTGTGCTTTTAGGTTGCAGATTAGAGTGGAATGAGCCAGGACAAACCCCCATAAGTTTTAGCCTCCTTAATTCTTGTTTGTGTCTGTAAGTTGTAGTTTTTCTCATAAGAGCAAGTTTGATTGAAAAATGTCTTTGGTTCTAGGTGTACAGAATCTTGTTCATTTACACATATACATATATCTATTGATCTTTGGGTCCTTTTCCATGTAGGTTATTACAGAGTGTTGAGTAGACCACTCTTGGTATTCCATAGGTGTTTGGGGATGATATATTTTATATGTATTAGTATATGTTTGTTAACCCCAATATCCTAATTTATCCATTCCTCACACCTTTTCTTTGGCTTAACCTTAAGTTTGTCTTCTCAATCTGAGATTGTCTTTCTCTGGGGAAATATGTTCATTTTTACGTATTTTCAGATAACATAAGTGATATCCTAGGATATTTGTCTTTGGCATTGTGACTTACTACACGTTGTGTGATTATTTCTAGGCTCATGTGTGGTGCTGCCTGTGCCATTCTTTTATTTTTTTTCGTGAGTAATATTCCAGTCTGTCCATATACCACTTCTTCATTGTCCATTCATCTGTTTATGGACCTTTTTTTTGCTTCCATGTCTTGGCTATTTCAATATTGCTGCAGTGCACATTTGCCTGCCTCTGTCTTTCCGATTCTGGTGGTCTTAGGTTATAGGCCCAAAAGGTGCCCTGCCGCATCATATGGTAGCTCAGTTTTTCCCTGTTAAAGCAGCTCCATTCAGTGTTCTTTAGTGCTGTTACCACTTTACATCCCACCAGCAGCTAGAAGGTACACAGTTGTCTAAAATCCCTTCAGCGTTTATAGTTTGTAGACTTTTTGCTGGTGGTCATTTGACTGGTGTGAGCTGAAATCTTTTTGGAGGTTGGAGTTGCATGTGGCTACTAATTCCTTATACTGAGCTTTAGGCATGTCCTGTTTTTTCTTTTCCTTTTTTTTTAAAGAGTGAGTACAACTTCCCTCTTCACATTGACTTCTTGAAAAATTTGTCATGTGTTGAATTTTCTTGCCTATTCCCTACCCCAGGGTATTTTTTGAGGGTAGGTGTCATTTACAGCCCTGCAGTCCTTGTGTCTCTTAAGCAACCATTAGCACTGGATTTAAAGCTGCTGTTGTGGGAAACAGCCACAAGGCGGCAGCATTATTACGTTCTCAACTCTTGTTACTAGGGCAACAGAGTCTTCCTGGAGGTAGTGTTCCGAGGTTGTAAATTAGAGTGGAACGTGCTGGGACAAGCCCCCAGAAGTTTATGTCTCCTTACTTAGGTTTGTTTTTTAAAGTTAATTTCTATTTCTCACCAGAGTAAATTTGATTAGAATGTTGTGATTGTCTGGCTGTACAGAATCTGCTCAATGATTCATACATATGTCTGTTCATTTTCGGAGCCTGTTACCATGTATGTTATTACGGAATGTTGAGTAGACCTCCCTTGCTATTTGGTAGGTGTTTTGTCATTATATATTTTATATGTATTGGTGATTATATAATTCATATAGTTTATATGTTATGTGTTTATATACATTTCACATACATTAGTATATGTATGTTAGCCCCATAATCCTAATTTATCCATCCTCCCACCTTTCATTTTGGTTACCCGTTAGTTTGTTTTATAAGTCTGTGAGTGTCTTTTTTGGTGGAAATATGTTCATTGGTAGCAATCTTAGGATAACATGTATAAATGATATCATAGGATATTTGTCATTCCCTTTTGACTTACTTAACCTAATATGATTATTTCTAGGCTCATCTGTAGTCCTGAAAACGGCATTGTTCATTTTTTTCCCGAAGCTACCATTCCATTCGGTACGTATACCACTTCTTCTTTGTCCATTTATCTGTTGATGGACATTTTGTTTGCTTGCATGTCTTGGCTATTGTAAATATTGCTGCAGTGCATGTTTGCCTGTCTGTGCCTTTCCGATTCTGAACTTCTTAGGGTATAGGCCCATTAGGGGATATGCCGCATCATATGGTAGCTCAGTTTTTATCTTTTAAATACAGCTCCATTCTGTTCTCATGACTAGCTCTTACCAGTTTACATCCAACCAACAGCATATTGGGTATGCCTTTCTCCACTAACCTGTCAGCATTCATTGTTTGTAGAATGTTACGGATGGCATTTTGAATATTGGGTGGCGAAATCTGTTTGTAGTTTGGATTTGCATCCAACCAATAATTCCTGATATTGAGCTTTTATCCATGTTCTTCTGTTTTTCAAATCACAGAGTGAGTAACACTTACCTCTTCCAACTGTTTTCTTGAAAAGCTTTCCGTGTTGTGAACTTTCTCGGCCATTTCCTACCTCAGGATATTTTTGAGGGCATGAGTCATTTACAGCCCTGCCGTCCTTGTGAATATTAGTGACCATTAGCAGTAGATTTAAAGCTGCTGTTTGAGGAAACGGCCTTAGGGTGGCAGCATTTCTACGTTGCCAAGTCTGCTTGCTAGGGAAACAGAACCTTGCAGCAAGTTGTGCTTTTAGGTTGCAGATTAGAGTGGAATGAGCCAGGACAAACCCCCATAAGTTTTAGCCTCCTTAATTCTTGTTTGTGTCTGTAAGTTGTAGTTTTTCTCATAAGAGCAAGTTTGATTGAAAAATGTCTTTGGTTCTAGGTGTACAGAATCTTGTTCATTTACACATATACATATATCTATTGATCTTTGGGTCCTTTTCCATGTAGGTTATTACAGAGTGTTGAGTAGACCACTCTTGGTATTCCATAGGTGTTTGGGGATGATATATTTTATATGTATTAGTATATGTTTGTTAACCCCAATATCCTAATTTATCCATTCCTCACACCTTTTCTTTGGCTTAACCTTAAGTTTGTCTTCTCAATCTGAGATTGTCTTTCTCTGGGGAAATATGTTCATTTTTACGTATTTTCAGATAACATAAGTGATATCCTAGGATATTTGTCTTTGGCATTGTGACTTACTACACGTTGTGTGATTATTTCTAGGCTCATGTGTGGTGCTGCCTGTGCCATTCTTTTATTTTTTTTCGTGAGTAATATTCCAGTCTGTCCATATACCACTTCTTCATTGTCCATTCATCTGTTTATGGACCTTTTTTTTGCTTCCATGTCTTGGCTATTTCAATATTGCTGCAGTGCACATTTGCCTGCCTCTGTCTTTCCGATTCTGGTGGTCTTAGGTTATAGGCCCAAAAGGTGCCCTGCCGCATCATATGGTAGCTCAGTTTTTCCCTGTTAAAGCAGCTCCATTCAGTGTTCTTTAGTGCTGTTACCACTTTACATCCCACCAGCAGCTAGAAGGTACACAGTTGTCTAAAATCCCTTCAGCGTTTATAGTTTGTAGACTTTTTGCTGGTGGTCATTTGACTGGTGTGAGCTGAAATCTTTTTGGAGGTTGGAGTTGCATGTGGCTACTAATTCCTTATACTGAGCTTTAGGCATGTCCTGTTTTTTCTTTTCCTTTTTTTTTAAAGAGTGAGTACAACTTCCCTCTTCACATTGACTTCTTGAAAAATTTGTCATGTGTTGAATTTTCTTGCCTATTCCCTACCCCAGGGTATTTTTTGAGGGTAGGTGTCATTTACAGCCCTGCAGTCCTTGTGTCTCTTAAGCAACCATTAGCACTGGATTTAAAGCTGCTGTTGTGGGAAACAGCCACAAGGCGGCAGCATTATTACGTTCTCAACTCTTGTTACTAGGGCAACAGAGTCTTCCTGGAGGTAGTGTTCCGAGGTTGTAAATTAGAGTGGAACGTGCTGGGACAAGCCCCCAGAAGTTTATGTCTCCTTACTTAGGTTTGTTTTTTAAAGTTAATTTCTATTTCTCACCAGAGTAAATTTGATTAGAATGTTGTGATTGTCTGGCTGTACAGAATCTGCTCAATGATTCATACATATGTCTGTTCATTTTCGGAGCCTGTTACCATGTATGTTATTACGGAATGTTGAGTAGACCTCCCTTGCTATTTGGTAGGTGTTTTGTCATTATATATTTTATATGTATTGGTGATTATATAATTCATATAGTTTATATGTTATGTGTTTATATACATTTCACATACATTAGTATATGTATGTTAGCCCCATAATCCTAATTTATCCATCCTCCCACCTTTCATTTTGGTTACCCGTTAGTTTGTTTTATAAGTCTGTGAGTGTCTTTTTTGGTGGAAATATGTTCATTGGTAGCAATCTTAGGATAACATGTATAAATGATATCATAGGATATTTGTCATTCCCTTTTGACCTACTTAACCTAATATGATTATTTCTAGGCTCATCTGTAGTCCTGAAAACGGCATTGTTCATTTTTTTCCCGAAGCTACCATTCCATTCGGTACGTATACCACTTCTTCTTTGTCCATTTATCTGTTGATGGACATTTTGTTTGCTTCCATGTCTTGGCTATTTCAATATTGCTGCAGTGCACATTTGCCTGCCTCTGTCTTTCCGATTCTGGTGGTCTTAGATTCTAGGCCCAAAAGGTGCCCTGCCGGATCACATGGTAGTTCAGTTTTTCCCTGTTAAAGCAGCTCCATTCAGTGTTCGTTAGTGCTGTTACCACTTAGATCCCAGCAGCAGCTAGAAGGTACAGAGTTGTCTAAAATCCCTTCAGCGTTTATAGTTTGTAGACTTTTTGCTGATGGTCATTTGACTGGTGTGAGCTGAAACCTTTTTGGAGGTTGGAGTTGCATATGGCTACTAATTCCTTATACTGAGCTTTAGGTATGTCTTGTTTTTTTCTTTACCTTTTTTTTTTAAAAGAGTGAGTACAACTTCCCTCTTCACATTGACTTCTTGAAAAATTTGTTATGTGTTGAATTTTCTTGCCTATTCCCTACCCCAGGGCATTTTTTGAGGGCAGGTGTTCTTTACTGCCCTGCAGTCCTTGTGACTCTTAAGCAACCATTAGCACTGGACTTAAAGCTGCTGTTGTGGGAAACAGCCACAAGGCGGCAGCATTATTCTGTTCTCAACTCTTGTTAATAGGGCAGCAGAGTCTTCCTGGAGGTAGTGTTCCGAGGTTGTAAATTAGAGTGGAACATGCTGGGACAAGCCCCCGAAGTTTATGTCTCCTTACTTAGGTTTGTTTTTTAAAGTTAATTTCTATTTCTTATCGGAGTAAATTTGATTAGAGTGTTGTGATTGTCTGGCTGTACAGAATCTGCTCAATGATTCATACATATGTCTGTTCATCGTCGGATCCGGTTACCATGTATGTTATTACAGAATATTGATTAGACCTCCCTTGCTATTTGGTAGGTGTTTTGTCATTATATATTTTATATGTATTGGTGATTATATAATTCATATAGTTTATATGTTTATATATATTTCACATACATTAGTATATGTATGTTAACCCCATAATCCTAATTTATCCATCCTCCCACCTTTCATTTTGGTTAACCGTTAGTTTGTTGTATAAGTCTGTGAGTGTCTTTTTCGGTGGAAATATGTTCATTGGTAGCAATCTTAGGATAACATGTATAAATGATATCATAGGATATTTGTCATTCCCTTTTGACTTACTTAACCTAATATGATTATTTCTAGGCTCATCTGTAGTCCTGAAAACGGCATTGTTCACTTTTTTCCCGAAGCTACCATTCCATTCGGTACGTATACCACTTCTTCTTTGTCCATTTATCTGTTGATGGACATTTTGTTTGCTTGCATGTCTTGGCTATTGTAAATATTGCTGCAGTGCATGTTTGCCTGTCTGTGCCTTTCCGATTCTGAACTTCTTAGGGTATAGGCCCATTAGGGGATATGCCGCATCATATGGTAGCTCAGTTTTTATCTTTTAAATGCAGCTCCATTCTGTTCTCATGACTAGCTCTTACCAGTTTACATCCAACCAACAGCATATTGGGTATGCCTTTCTCCACTAACCTGTCAGCATTCATTGTTTGTAGAATGTTACGGATGGCATTTTGAATATTGGGTGGCGAAATCTGTTTGTAGTTTGGATTTGCATCCAACCAATAATTCCTGATATTGAGCTTTTATCCATGTTCTTCTGTTTTTCAAATCACAGAGTGAGTAACACTTACCTCTTCCAACTGTTTTCTTGAAAAGCTTTCCGTGTTGTGAACTTTCTCGGCCATTTCCTACCTCAGGATATTTTTGAGGGCATGAGTCATTTACAGCCCTGCCGTCCTTGTGAATATTAGTGACCATTAGCAGTAGATTTAAAGCTGCTGTTTGAGGAAACGGCCTTAGGGTGGCAGCATTTCTACGTTGCCAAGTCTGCTTGCTAGGGAAACAGAACCTTGCAGCAAGTTGTGCTTTTAGGTTGCAGATTAGAGTGGAATGAGCCAGGACAAACCCCCATAAGTTTTAGCCTCCTTAATTCTTGTTTGTGTCTGTAAGTTGTAGTTTTTCTCATAAGAGCAAGTTTGATTGAAAAATGTCTTTGGTTCTAGGTGTACAGAATCTTGTTCATTTACACATATACATATATCTATTGATCTTTGGGTCCTTTTCCATGTAGGTTATTACAGAGTGTTGAGTAGACCACTCTTGGTATTCCATAGGTGTTTGGGGATGATATATTTTATATGTATTAGTATATGTTTGTTAACCCCAATATCCTAATTTATCCATTCCTCACACCTTTTCTTTGGCTTAACCTTAAGTTTGTCTTCTCAATCTGAGATTGTCTTTCTCTGGGGAAATATGTTCATTTTTACGTATTTTCAGATAACATAAGTGATATCCTAGGATATTTGTCTTTGGCATTGTGACTTACTACACGTTGTGTGATTATTTCTAGGCTCATGTGTGGTGCTGCCTGTGCCATTCTTTTATTTTTTTTCGTGAGTAATATTCCAGTCTGTCCATATACCACTTCTTCATTGTCCATTCATCTGTTTATGGACCTTTTTTTTGCTTCCATGTCTTGGCTATTTCAATATTGCTGCAGTGCACATTTGCCTGCCTCTGTCTTTCCGATTCTGGTGGTCTTAGGTTATAGGCCCAAAAGGTGCCCTGCCGCATCATATGGTAGCTCAGTTTTTCCCTGTTAAAGCAGCTCCATTCAGTGTTCTTTAGTGCTGTTACCACTTTACATCCCACCAGCAGCTAGAAGGTACACAGTTGTCTAAAATCCCTTCAGCGTTTATAGTTTGTAGACTTTTTGCTGGTGGTCATTTGACTGGTGTGAGCTGAAATCTTTTTGGAGGTTGGAGTTGCATGTGGCTACTAATTCCTTATACTGAGCTTTAGGCATGTCCTGTTTTTTCTTTTCCTTTTTTTTTAAAGAGTGAGTACAACTTCCCTCTTCACATTGACTTCTTGAAAAATTTGTCATGTGTTGAATTTTCTTGCCTATTCCCTACCCCAGGGTATTTTTTGAGGGTAGGTGTCATTTACAGCCCTGCAGTCCTTGTGTCTCTTAAGCAACCATTAGCACTGGATTTAAAGCTGCTGTTGTGGGAAACAGCCACAAGGCGGCAGCATTATTACGTTCTCAACTCTTGTTACTAGGGCAACAGAGTCTTCCTGGAGGTAGTGTTCCGAGGTTGTAAATTAGAGTGGAACGTGCTGAGACAAGCCCCCAGAAGTTTATGTCTCCTTACTTAGGTTTGTTTTTTAAAGTTAATTTCTATTTCTCACCAGAGTAAATTTGATTAGAATGTTGTGATTGTCTGGCTGTACAGAATCTGCTCAATGATTCATACATATGTCTGTTCATTTTCGGAGCCTGTTACCATGTATGTTATTACGGAATGTTGAGTAGACCTCCCTTGCTATTTGGTAGGTGTTTTGTCATTATATATTTTATATGTATTGGTGATTATATAATTCATATAGTTTATATGTTATGTGTTTATATACATTTCACATACATTAGTATATGTATGTTAGCCCCATAATCCTAATTTATCCATCCTCCCACCTTTCATTTTGGTTACCCGTTAGTTTGTTTTATAAGTCTGTGAGTGTCTTTTTTGGTGGAAATATGTTCATTGGTAGCAATCTTAGGATAACATGTATAAATGATATCATAGGATATTTGTCATTCCCTTTTGACTTACTTAACCTAATATGATTATTTCTAGGCTCATCTGTAGTCCTGAAAACGGCATTGTTCATTTTTTTCCCGAAGCTACCATTCCATTCGGTACGTATACCACTTCTTCTTTGTCCATTTATCTGTTGATGGACATTTTGTTTGCTTGCATGTCTTGGCTATTGTAAATATTGCTGCAGTGCATGTTTGCCTGTCTGTGCCTTTCCGATTCTGAACTTCTTAGGGTATAGGCCCATTAGGGGATATGCCGCATCATATGGTAGCTCAGTTTTTATCTTTTAAATACAGCTCCATTCTGTTCTCATGACTAGCTCTTACCAGTTTACATCCAACCAACAGCATATTGGGTATGCCTTTCTCCACTAACCTGTCAGCATTCATTGTTTGTAGAATGTTACGGATGGCATTTTGAATATTGGGTGGCGAAATCTGTTTGTAGTTTGGATTTGCATCCAACCAATAATTCCTGATATTGAGCTTTTATCCATGTTCTTCTGTTTTTCAAATCACAGAGTGAGTAACACTTACCTCTTCCAACTGTTTTCTTGAAAAGCTTTCCGTGTTGTGAACTTTCTCGGCCATTTCCTACCTCAGGATATTTTTGAGGGCATGAGTCATTTACAGCCCTGCCGTCCTTGTGAATATTAGTGACCATTAGCAGTAGATTTAAAGCTGCTGTTTGAGGAAACGGCCTTAGGGTGGCAGCATTTCTACGTTGCCAAGTCTGCTTGCTAGGGAAACAGAACCTTGCAGCAAGTTGTGCTTTTAGGTTGCAGATTAGAGTGGAATGAGCCAGGACAAACCCCCATAAGTTTTAGCCTCCTTAATTCTTGTTTGTGTCTGTAAGTTGTAGTTTTTCTCATAAGAGCAAGTTTGATTGAAAAATGTCTTTGGTTCTAGGTGTACAGAATCTTGTTCATTTACACATATACATATATCTATTGATCTTTGGGTCCTTTTCCATGTAGGTTATTACAGAGTGTTGAGTAGACCACTCTTGGTATTCCATAGGTGTTTGGGGATGATATATTTTATATGTATTAGTATATGTTTGTTAACCCCAATATCCTAATTTATCCATTCCTCACACCTTTTCTTTGGCTTAACCTTAAGTTTGTCTTCTCAATCTGAGATTGTCTTTCTCTGGGGAAATATGTTCATTTTTACGTATTTTCAGATAACATAAGTGATATCCTAGGATATTTGTCTTTGGCATTGTGACTTACTACACGTTGTGTGATTATTTCTAGGCTCATGTGTGGTGCTGCCTGTGCCATTCTTTTATTTTTTTTCGTGAGTAATATTCCAGTCTGTCCATATACCACTTCTTCATTGTCCATTCATCTGTTTATGGACCTTTTTTTTGCTTCCATGTCTTGGCTATTTCAATATTGCTGCAGTGCACATTTGCCTGCCTCTGTCTTTCCGATTCTGGTGGTCTTAGGTTATAGGCCCAAAAGGTGCCCTGCCGCATCATATGGTAGCTCAGTTTTTCCCTGTTAAAGCAGCTCCATTCAGTGTTCTTTAGTGCTGTTACCACTTTACATCCCACCAGCAGCTAGAAGGTACACAGTTGTCTAAAATCCCTTCAGCGTTTATAGTTTGTAGACTTTTTGCTGGTGGTCATTTGACTGGTGTGAGCTGAAATCTTTTTGGAGGTTGGAGTTGCATGTGGCTACTAATTCCTTATACTGAGCTTTAGGCATGTCCTGTTTTTTCTTTTCCTTTTTTTTTAAAGAGTGAGTACAACTTCCCTCTTCACATTGACTTCTTGAAAAATTTGTCATGTGTTGAATTTTCTTGCCTATTCCCTACCCCAGGGTATTTTTTGAGGGTAGGTGTCATTTACAGCCCTGCAGTCCTTGTGTCTCTTAAGCAACCATTAGCACTGGATTTAAAGCTGCTGTTGTGGGAAACAGCCACAAGGCGGCAGCATTATTACGTTCTCAACTCTTGTTACTAGGGCAACAGAGTCTTCCTGGAGGTAGTGTTCCGAGGTTGTAAATTAGAGTGGAACGTGCTGGGACAAGCCCCCAGAAGTTTATGTCTCCTTACTTAGGTTTGTTTTTTAAAGTTAATTTCTATTTCTCACCAGAGTAAATTTGATTAGAATGTTGTGATTGTCTGGCTGTACAGAATCTGCTCAATGATTCATACATATGTCTGTTCATTTTCGGAGCCTGTTACCATGTATGTTATTACGGAATGTTGAGTAGACCTCCCTTGCTATTTGGTAGGTGTTTTGTCATTATATATTTTATATGTATTGGTGATTATATAATTCATATAGTTTATATGTTATGTGTTTATATACATTTCACATACATTAGTATATGTATGTTAGCCCCATAATCCTAATTTATCCATCCTCCCACCTTTCATTTTGGTTACCCGTTAGTTTGTTTTATAAGTCTGTGAGTGTCTTTTTTGGTGGAAATATGTTCATTGGTAGCAATCTTAGGATAACATGTATAAATGATATCATAGGATATTTGTCATTCCCTTTTGACCTACTTAACCTAATATGATTATTTCTAGGCTCATCTGTAGTCCTGAAAACGGCATTGTTCATTTTTTTCCCGAAGCTACCATTCCATTCGGTACGTATACCACTTCTTCTTTGTCCATTTATCTGTTGATGGACATTTTGTTTGCTTCCATGTCTTGGCTATTTCAATATTGCTGCAGTGCACATTTGCCTGCCTCTGTCTTTCCGATTCTGGTGGTCTTAGATTATAGGCCCAAAAGGTGCCCTGCCGGATCATATGGTAGTTCAGTTTTTCCCTGTTAAAGCAGCTCCATTCAGTGTTCGTTAGTGCTGTTACCACTTAGATCCCAGCAGCAGCTAGAAGGTACAGAGTTGTCTAAAATCCCTTCAGCGTTTATAGTTTGTAGACTTTTTGCTGATGGTCATTTGACTGGTGTGAGCTGAAACCTTTTTGGAGGTTGGAGTTGCATATGGCTACTAATTCCTTATACTGAGCTTTAGGTATGTCTTGTTTTTTTCTTTACCTTTTTTTTTAAAAGAGTGAGTACAACTTCCCTCTTCACATTGACTTCTTGAAAAATTTGTTATGTGTTGAATCTTCTTGCCTATTCCCTACCCCAGGGCATTTTTTGAGGGCAGGTGTTCTTTACCGCCCTGCAGTCCTTGTGACTCTTAAGCAACCATTAGCACTGGACTTAAAGCTGCTGTTGTGGGAAACAGCCACAAGGCGGCAGCATTATTCTGTTCTCAACTCTTGTTAATAGGGCAGCAGAGTCTTCCTGGAGGTAGTGTTCCGAGGTTGTAAATTAGAGTGGAACATGCTGGGACAAGCCCCCGAAGTTTATGTCTCCTTACTTAGGTTTGTTTTTTAAAGTTAATTTCTATTTCTTATCGGAGTAAATTTGATTAGAGTGTTGTGATTGTCTGGCTGTACAGAATCTGCTCAATGATTCATACATATGTCTGTTCATCGTCGGATCCTGTTACCATGTATGTTATTACAGAATATTGATTAGACCTCCCTTGCTATTTGGTAGGTGTTTTGTCATTATATATTTTATATGTATTGGTGATTATATAATTCATATAGTTTATATGTTATATGTTTATATATATTTCACATACATTAGTATATGTATGTTAGCCCCATAATCCTAATTTATCCATCCTCCCACCTTTCATTTTGGTTAACCGTTAGTTTGTTGTATAAGTCTGTGAGTGTCTTTTTCGGTGGAAATATGTTCATTGGTAGCAATCTTAGGATAACATGTATAAATGATATCATAGGATATTTGTCATTCCCTTTTGACTTACTTAACCTAATATGATTATTTCTAGGCTCATCTGTAGTCCTGAAAACGGCATTGTTCATTTTTTTCCCGAAGCTACCATTCCATTCGGTACGTATACCACTTCTTCTTTGTCCATTTATCTGTTGATGGACATTTTGTTTGCTTGCATGTCTTGGCTATTGTAAATATTGCTGCAGTGCATGTTTGCCTGTCTGTGCCTTTCCGATTCTGAACTTCTTAGGGTATAGGCCCATTAGGGGATATGCCGCATCATATGGTAGCTCAGTTTTTATCTTTTAAATGCAGCTCCATTCTGTTCTCATGACTAGCTCTTACCAGTTTACATCCAACCAACAGCATATTGGGTATGCCTTTCTCCACTAACCTGTCAGCATTCATTGTTTGTAGAATGTTACGGATGGCATTTTGAATATTGGGTGGCGAAATCTGTTTGTAGTTTGGATTTGCATCCAACCAATAATTCCTGATATTGAGCTTTTATCCATGTTCTTCTGTTTTTCAAATCACAGAGTGAGTAACACTTACCTCTTCCAACTGTTTTCTTGAAAAGCTTTCCGTGTTGTGAACTTTCTCGGCCATTTCCTACCTCAGGATATTTTTGAGGGCATGAGTCATTTACAGCCCTGCCGTCCTTGTGAATATTAGTGACCATTAGCAGTAGATTTAAAGCTGCTGTTTGAGGAAACGGCCTTAGGGTGGCAGCATTTCTACGTTGCCAAGTCTGCTTGCTAGGGAAACAGAACCTTGCAGCAAGTTGTGCTTTTAGGTTGCAGATTAGAGTGGAATGAGCCAGGACAAACCCCCATAAGTTTTAGCCTCCTTAATTCTTGTTTGTGTCTGTAAGTTGTAGTTTTTCTCATAAGAGCAAGTTTGATTGAAAAATGTCTTTGGTTCTAGGTGTACAGAATCTTGTTCATTTACACATATACATATATCTATTGATCTTTGGGTCCTTTTCCATGTAGGTTATTACAGAGTGTTGAGTAGACCACTCTTGGTATTCCATAGGTGTTTGGGGATGATATATTTTATATGTATTAGTATATGTTTGTTAACCCCAATATCCTAATTTATCCATTCCTCACACCTTTTCTTTGGCTTAACCTTAAGTTTGTCTTCTCAATCTGAGATTGTCTTTATCTGGGGAAATATGTTCATTTTTACGTATTTTCAGATAACATAAGTGATATCCTAGGATATTTGTCTTTGGCATTGTGACTTACTACACGTTGTGTGATTATTTCTAGGCTCATGTGTGGTGCTGCCTGTGCCATTCTTTTATTTTTTTTCGTGAGTAATATTCCAGTCTGTCCATATACCACTTCTTCATTGTCCATTCATCTGTTTATGGACCTTTTTTTTGCTTCCATGTCTTGGCTATTTCAATATTGCTGCAGTGCACATTTGCCTGCCTCTGTCTTTCCGATTCTGGTGGTCTTAGGTTATAGGCCCAAAAGGTGCCCTGCCGCATCATATGGTAGCTCAGTTTTTCCCTGTTAAAGCAGCTCCATTCAGTGTTCTTTAGTGCTGTTACCACTTTACATCCCACCAGCAGCTAGAAGGTACACAGTTGTCTAAAATCCCTTCAGCGTTTATAGTTTGTAGACTTTTTGCTGGTGGTCATTTGACTGGTGTGAGCTGAAATCTTTTTGGAGGTTGGAGTTGCATGTGGCTACTAATTCCTTATACTGAGCTTTAGGCATGTCCTGTTTTTTCTTTTCCTTTTTTTTTAAAGAGTGAGTACAACTTCCCTCTTCACATTGACTTCTTGAAAAATTTGTCATGTGTTGAATTTTCTTGCCTATTCCCTACCCCAGGGTATTTTTTGAGGGTAGGTGTCATTTACAGCCCTGCAGTCCTTGTGTCTCTTAAGCAACCATTAGCACTGGATTTAAAGCTGCTGTTGTGGGAAACAGCCACAAGGCGGCAGCATTATTACGTTCTCAACTCTTGTTACTAGGGCAACAGAGTCTTCCTGGAGGTAGTGTTCCGAGGTTGTAAATTAGAGTGGAACGTGCTGGGACAAGCCCCCAGAAGTTTATGTCTCCTTACTTAGGTTTGTTTTTTAAAGTTAATTTCTATTTCTCACCAGAGTAAATTTGATTAGAATGTTGTGATTGTCTGGCTGTACAGAATCTGCTCAATGATTCATACATATGTCTGTTCATTTTCGGAGCCTGTTACCATGTATGTTATTACGGAATGTTGAGTAGACCTCCCTTGCTATTTGGTAGGTGTTTTGTCATTATATATTTTATATGTATTGGTGATTATATAATTCATATAGTTTATATGTTATGTGTTTATATACATTTCACATACATTAGTATATGTATGTTAGCCCCATAATCCTAATTTATCCATCCTCCCACCTTTCATTTTGGTTACCCGTTAGTTTGTTTTATAAGTCTGTGAGTGTCTTTTTTGGTGGAAATATGTTCATTGGTAGCAATCTTAGGATAACATGTATAAATGATATCATAGGATATTTGTCATTCCCTTTTGACCTACTTAACCTAATATGATTATTTCTAGGCTCATCTGTAGTCCTGAAAACGGCATTGTTCATTTTTTTCCCGAAGCTACCATTCCATTCGGTACGTATACCACTTCTTCTTTGTCCATTTATCTGTTGATGGACATTTTGTTTGCTTCCATGTCTTGGCTATTTCAATATTGCTGCAGTGCACATTTGCCTGCCTCTGTCTTTCCGATTCTGGTGGTCTTAGATTATAGGCCCAAAAGGTGCCCTGCCGGATCATATGGTAGTTCAGTTTTTCCCTGTTAAAGCAGCTCCATTCAGTGTTCGTTAGTGCTGTTACCACTTAGATCCCAGCAGCAGCTAGAAGGTACAGAGTTGTCTAAAATCCCTTCAGCGTTTATAGTTTGTAGACTTTTTGCTGATGGTCATTTGACTGGTGTGAGCTGAAACCTTTTTGGAGGTTGGAGTTGCATATGGCTACTAATTCCTTATACTGAGCTTTAGGTATGTCTTGTTTTTTTCTTTACCTTTTTTTTTAAAAGAGTGAGTACAACTTCCCTCTTCACATTGACTTCTTGAAAAATTTGTTATGTGTTGAATTTTCTTGCCTATTCCCTACCCCAGGGCATTTTTTGAGGGCAGGTGTTCTTTACCGCCCTGCAGTCCTTGTGACTCTTAAGCAACCATTAGCACTGGACTTAAAGCTGCTGTTGTGGGAAACAGCCACAAGGCAGCAGCATTATTCTGTTCTCAACTCTTGTTAATAGGGCAGCAGAGTCTTCCTGGAGGTAGTGTTCCGAGGTTGTAAATTAGAGTGGAACATGCTGGGACAAGCCCCCGAAGTTTATGTCTCCTTACTTAGGTTTGTTTTTTAAAGTTAATTTCTATTTCTTATCGGAGTAAATTTGATTAGAGTGTTGTGATTGTCTGGCTGTACAGAATCTGCTCAATGATTCATACATATGTCTGTTCATCGTCGGATCCTGTTACCATGTATGTTATTACAGAATATTGATTAGACCTCCCTTGCTATTTGGTAGGTGTTTTGTCATTATATATTTTATATGTATTGGTGATTATATAATTCATATAGTTTATATGTTATATGTTTATATATATTTCACATACATTAGTATATGTGTGTTAGCCCCATAATCCTAATTTATCCATCCTCCCACCTTTCATTTTGGTTAACCGTTAGTTTGTTGTATAAGTCTGTGAGTGTCTTTTTCGGTGGAAATATGTTCATTGGTAGCAATCTTAGGATAACATGTATAAATGATATCATAGGATATTTGTCATTCCCTTTTGACTTACTTAACCTAATATGATTATTTCTAGGCTCATCTGTAGTCCTGAAAACGGCATTGTTCATTTTTTTCCCGAAGCTACCATTCCATTCGGTACGTATACCACTTCTTCTTTGTCCATTTATCTGTTGATGGACATTTTGTTTGCTTGCATGTCTTGGCTATTGTAAATATTGCTGCAGTGCATGTTTGCCTGTCTGTGCCTTTCCGATTCTGAACTTCTTAGGGTATAGGCCCATTAGGGGATATGCCGCATCATATGGTAGCTCAGTTTTTATCTTTTAAATGCAGCTCCATTCTGTTCTCATGACTAGCTCTTACCAGTTTACATCCAACCAACAGCATATTGGGTATGCCTTTCTCCACTAACCTGTCAGCATTCATTGTTTGTAGAATGTTACGGATGGCATTTTGAATATTGGGTGGCGAAATCTGTTTGTAGTTTGGATTTGCATCCAACCAATAATTCCTGATATTGAGCTTTTATCCATGTTCTTCTGTTTTTCAAATCACAGAGTGAGTAACACTTACCTCTTCCAACTGTTTTCTTGAAAAGCTTTCCGTGTTGTGAACTTTCTCGGCCATTTCCTACCTCAGGATATTTTTGAGGGCATGAGTCATTTACAGCCCTGCCGTCCTTGTGAATATTAGTGACCATTAGCAGTAGATTTAAAGCTGCTGTTTGAGGAAACGGCCTTAGGGTGGCAGCATTTCTACGTTGCCAAGTCTGCTTGCTAGGGAAACAGAACCTTGCAGCAAGTTGTGCTTTTAGGTTGCAGATTAGAGTGGAATGAGCCAGGACAAACCCCCATAAGTTTTAGCCTCCTTAATTCTTGTTTGTGTCTGTAAGTTGTAGTTTTTCTCATAAGAGCAAGTTTGATTGAAAAATGTCTTTGGTTCTAGGTGTACAGAATCTTGTTCATTTACACATATACATATATCTATTGATCTTTGGGTCCTTTTCCATGTAGGTTATTACAGAGTGTTGAGTAGACCACTCTTGGTATTCCATAGGTGTTTGGGGATGATATATTTTATATGTATTAGTATATGTTTGTTAACCCCAATATCCTAATTTATCCATTCCTCACACCTTTTCTTTGGCTTAACCTTAAGTTTGTCTTCTCAATCTGAGATTGTCTTTATCTGGGGAAATATGTTCATTTTTATGTATTTTCAGATAACATAAGTGATATCCTAGGATATTTGTCTTTGGCATTGTGACTTACTACACGTTGTGTGATTATTTCTAGGCTCATGTGTGGTGCTGCCTGTGCCATTCTTTTATTTTTTTTCGTGAGTAATATTCCAGTCTGTCCATATACCACTTCTTCATTGTCCATTCATCTGTTTATGGACCTTTTTTTTGCTTCCATGTCTTGGCTATTTCAATATTGCTGCAGTGCACATTTGCCTGCCTCTGTCTTTCCGATTCTGGTGGTCTTAGGTTATAGGCCCAAAAGGTGCCCTGCCGCATCATATGGTAGCTCAGTTTTTCCCTGTTAAAGCAGCTCCATTCAGTGTTCTTTAGTGCTGTTACCACTTTACATCCCACCAGCAGCTAGAAGGTACACAGTTGTCTAAAATCCCTTCAGCGTTTATAGTTTGTAGACTTTTTGCTGGTGGTCATTTGACTGGTGTGAGCTGAAATCTTTTTGGAGGTTGGAGTTGCATGTGGCTACTAATTCCTTATACTGAGCTTTAGGCATGTCCTGTTTTTTCTTTTCCTTTTTTTTTAAAGAGTGAGTACAACTTCCCTCTTCACATTGACTTCTTGAAAAATTTGTCATGTGTTGAATTTTCTTGCCTATTCCCTACCCCAGGGTATTTTTTGAGGGTAGGTGTCATTTACAGCCCTGCAGTCCTTGTGTCTCTTAAGCAACCATTAGCACTGGATTTAAAGCTGCTGTTGTGGGAAACAGCCACAAGGCGGCAGCATTATTACGTTCTCAACTCTTGTTACTAGGGCAACAGAGTCTTCCTGGAGGTAGTGTTCCGAGGTTGTAAATTAGAGTGGAACGTGCTGGGACAAGCCCCCAGAAGTTTATGTCTCCTTACTTAGGTTTGTTTTTTAAAGTTAATTTCTATTTCTCACCAGAGTAAATTTGATTAGAATGTTGTGATTGTCTGGCTGTACAGAATCTGCTCAATGATTCATACATATGTCTGTTCATTTTCGGAGCCTGTTACCATGTATGTTATTACGGAATGTTGAGTAGACCTCCCTTGCTATTTGGTAGGTGTTTTGTCATTATATATTTTATATGTATTGGTGATTATATAATTCATATAGTTTATATGTTATGTGTTTATATACATTTCACATACATTAGTATATGTATGTTAGCCCCATAATCCTAATTTATCCATCCTCCCACCTTTCATTTTGGTTACCCGTTAGTTTGTTTTATAAGTCTGTGAGTGTCTTTTTTGGTGGAAATATGTTCATTGGTAGCAATCTTAGGATAACATGTATAAATGATATCATAGGATATTTGTCATTCCCTTTTGACCTACTTAACCTAATATGATTATTTCTAGGCTCATCTGTAGTCCTGAAAACGGCATTGTTCATTTTTTTCCCGAAGCTACCATTCCATTCGGTACGTATACCACTTCTTCTTTGTCCATTTATCTGTTGATGGACATTTTGTTTGCTTCCATGTCTTGGCTATTTCAATATTGCTGCAGTGCACATTTGCCTGCCTCTGTCTTTCCGATTCTGGTGGTCTTAGATTATAGGCCCAAAAGGTGCCCTGCCGGATCATATGGTAGTTCAGTTTTTCCCTGTTAAAGCAGCTCCATTCAGTGTTCGTTAGTGCTGTTACCACTTAGATCCCAGCAGCAGCTAGAAGGTACAGAGTTGTCTAAAATCCCTTCAGCGTTTATAGTTTGTAGACTTTTTGCTGATGGTCATTTGACTGGTGTGAGCTGAAACCTTTTTGGAGGTTGGAGTTGCATATGGCTACTAATTCCTTATACTGAGCTTTAGGTATGTCTTGTTTTTTTCTTTACCTTTTTTTTTTAAAAGAGTGAGTACAACTTCCCTCTTCACATTGACTTCTTGAAAAATTTGTTATGTGTTGAATTTTCTTGCCTATTCCCTACCCCAGGGCATTTTTTGAGGGCAGGTGTTCTTTACCGCCCTGCAGTCCTTGTGACTCTTAAGCAACCATTAGCACTGGACTTAAAGCTGCTGTTGTGGGAAACAGCCACAAGGCGGCAGCATTATTCTGTTCTCAACTCTTGTTAATAGGGCAGCAGAGTCTTCCTGGAGGTAGTGTTCCGAGGTTGTAAATTAGAGTGGAACATGCTGGGACAAGCCCCCGAAGTTTATGTCTCCTTACTTAGGTTTGTTTTTTAAAGTTAATTTCTATTTCTTATCGGAGTAAATTTGATTAGAGTGTTGTGATTGTCTGGCTGTACAGAATCTGCTCAATGATTCATACATATGTCTGTTCATCGTCGGATCCTGTTACCATGTATGTTATTACAGAATATTGATTAGACCTCCCTTGCTATTTGGTAGGTGTTTTGTCATTATATATTTTATATGTATTGGTGATTATATAATTCATATAGTTTATATGTTATATGTTTATATATATTTCACATACATTAGTATATGTATGTTAGCCCCATAATCCTAATTTATCCATCCTCCCACCTTTCATTTTGGTTAACCGTTAGTTTGTTGTATAAGTCTGTGAGTGTCTTTTTCAGTGGAAATATGTTCATTGGTAGCAATCTTAGGATAACATGTATAAATGATATCATAGGATATTTGTCATTCCCTTTTGACTTACTTAACCTAATATGATTATTTCTAGGCTCATCTGTAGTCCTGAAAACGGCATTGTTCATTTTTTTCCCGAAGCTACCATTCCATTCGGTACGTATACCACTTCTTCTTTGTCCATTTATCTGTTGATGGACATTTTGTTTGCTTGCATGTCTTGGCTATTGTAAATATTGCTGCAGTGCATGTTTGCCTGTCTGTGCCTTTCCGATTCTGAACTTCTTAGGGTATAGGCCCATTAGGGGATATGCCGCATCATATGGTAGCTCAGTTTTTATCTTTTAAATGCAGCTCCATTCTGTTCTCATGACTAGCTCTTACCAGTTTACATCCAACCAACAGCATATTGGGTATGCCTTTCTCCACTAACCTGTCAGCATTCATTGTTTGTAGAATGTTACGGATGGCATTTTGAATATTGGGTGGCGAAATCTGTTTGTAGTTTGGATTTGCATCCAACCAATAATTCCTGATATTGAGCTTTTATCCATGTTCTTCTGTTTTTCAAATCACAGAGTGAGTAACACTTACCTCTTCCAACTGTTTTCTTGAAAAGCTTTCCGTGTTGTGAACTTTCTCGGCCATTTCCTACCTCAGGATATTTTTGAGGGCATGAGTCATTTACAGCCCTGCCGTCCTTGTGAATATTAGTGACCATTAGCAGTAGATTTAAAGCTGCTGTTTGAGGAAACGGCCTTAGGGTGGCAGCATTTCTACGTTGCCAAGTCTGCTTGCTAGGGAAACAGAACCTTGCAGCAAGTTGTGCTTTTAGGTTGCAGATTAGAGTGGAATGAGCCAGGACAAACCCCCATAAGTTTTAGCCTCCTTAATTCTTGTTTGTGTCTGTAAGTTGTAGTTTTTCTCATAAGAGCAAGTTTGATTGAAAAATGTCTTTGGTTCTAGGTGTACAGAATCTTGTTCATTTACACATATACATATATCTATTGATCTTTGGGTCCTTTTCCATGTAGGTTATTACAGAGTGTTGAGTAGACCACTCTTGGTATTCCATAGGTGTTTGGGGATGATATATTTTATATGTATTAGTATATGTTTGTTAACCCCAATATCCTAATTTATCCATTCCTCACACCTTTTCTTTGGCTTAACCTTAAGTTTGTCTTCTCAATCTGAGATTGTCTTTATCTGGGGAAATATGTTCATTTTTACGTATTTTCAGATAACATAAGTGATATCCTAGGATATTTGTCTTTGGCATTGTGACTTACTACACGTTGTGTGATTATTTCTAGGCTCATGTGTGGTGCTGCCTGTGCCATTCTTTTATTTTTTTTCGTGAGTAATATTCCAGTCTGTCCATATACCACTTCTTCATTGTCCATTCATCTGTTTATGGACCTTTTTTTTGCTTCCATGTCTTGGCTATTTCAATATTGCTGCAGTGCACATTTGCCTGCCTCTGTCTTTCCGATTCTGGTGGTCTTAGGTTATAGGCCCAAAAGGTGCCCTGCCGCATCATATGGTAGCTCAGTTTTTCCCTGTTAAAGCAGCTCCATTCAGTGTTCTTTAGTGCTGTTACCACTTTACATCCCACCAGCAGCTAGAAGGTACACAGTTGTCTAAAATCCCTTCAGCGTTTATAGTTTGTAGACTTTTTGCTGGTGGTCATTTGACTGGTGTGAGCTGAAATCTTTTTGGAGGTTGGAGTTGCATGTGGCTACTAATTCCTTATACTGAGCTTTAGGCATGTCCTGTTTTTTCTTTTCCTTTTTTTTTAAAGAGTGAGTACAACTTCCCTCTTCACATTGACTTCTTGAAAAATTTGTCATGTGTTGAATTTTCTTGCCTATTCCCTACCCCAGGGTATTTTTTGAGGGTAGGTGTCATTTACAGCCCTGCAGTCCTTGTGTCTCTTAAGCAACCATTAGCACTGGATTTAAAGCTGCTGTTGTGGGAAACAGCCACAAGGCGGCAGCATTATTACGTTCTCAACTCTTGTTACTAGGGCAACAGAGTCTTCCTGGAGGTAGTGTTCCGAGGTTGTAAATTAGAGTGGAACGTGCTGGGACAAGCCCCCAGAAGTTTATGTCTCCTTACTTAGGTTTGTTTTTTAAAGTTAATTTCTATTTCTCACCAGAGTAAATTTGATTAGAATGTTGTGATTGTCTGGCTGTACAGAATCTGCTCAATGATTCATACATATGTCTGTTCATTTTCGGAGCCTGTTACCATGTATGTTATTACGGAATGTTGAGTAGACCTCCCTTGCTATTTGGTAGGTGTTTTGTCATTATATATTTTATATGTATTGGTGATTATATAATTCATATAGTTTATATGTTATGTGTTTATATACATTTCACATACATTAGTATATGTATGTTAGCCCCATAATCCTAATTTATCCATCCTCCCACCTTTCATTTTGGTTACCCGTTAGTTTGTTTTATAAGTCTGTGAGTGTCTTTTTTGGTGGAAATATGTTCATTGGTAGCAATCTTAGGATAACATGTATAAATGATATCATAGGATATTTGTCATTCCCTTTTGACCTACTTAACCTAATATGATTATTTCTAGGCTCATCTGTAGTCCTGAAAACGGCATTGTTCATTTTTTTCCCGAAGCTACCATTCCATTCGGTACGTATACCACTTCTTCTTTGTCCATTTATCTGTTGATGGACATTTTGTTTGCTTCCATGTCTTGGCTATTTCAATATTGCTGCAGTGCACATTTGCCTGCCTCTGTCTTTCCGATTCTGGTGGTCTTAGATTATAGGCCCAAAAGGTGCCCTGCCGGATCATATGGTAGTTCAGTTTTTCCCTGTTAAAGCAGCTCCATTCAGTGTTCGTTAGTGCTGTTACCACTTAGATCCCAGCAGCAGCTAGAAGGTACAGAGTTGTCTAAAATCCCTTCAGCGTTTATAGTTTGTAGACTTTTTGCTGATGGTCATTTGACTGGTGTGAGCTGAAACCTTTTTGGAGGTTGGAGTTGCATATGGCTACTAATTCCTTATACTGAGCTTTAGGTATGTCTTGTTTTTTTCTTTACCTTTTTTTTTAAAAGAGTGAGTACAACTTCCCTCTTCACATTGACTTCTTGAAAAATTTGTTATGTGTTGAATTTTCTTGCCTATTCCCTACCCCAGGGCATTTTTTGAGGGCAGGTGTTCTTTACCGCCCTGCAGTCCTTGTGACTCTTAAGCAACCATTAGCACTGGACTTAAAGCTGCTGTTGTGGGAAACAGCCACAAGGCGGCAGCATTATTCTGTTCTCAACTCTTGTTAATAGGGCAGCAGAGTCTTCCTGGAGGTAGTGTTCCGAGGTTGTAAATTAGAGTGGAACATGCTGGGACAAGCCCCCGAAGTTTATGTCTCCTTACTTAGGTTTGTTTTTTAAAGTTAATTTCTATTTCTTATCGGAGTAAATTTGATTAGAGTGTTGTGATTGTCTGGCTGTACAGAATCTGCTCAATGATTCATACATATGTCTGTTCATCGTCGGATCCTGTTACCATGTATGTTATTACAGAATATTGATTAGACCTCCCTTGCTATTTGGTAGGTGTTTTGTCATTATATATTTTATATGTATTGGTGATTATATAATTCATATAGTTTATATGTTATATGTTTATATATATTTCACATACATTAGTATATGTATGTTAGCCCCATAATCCTAATTTATCCATCCTCCCACCTTTCATTTTGGTTAACCGTTAGTTTGTTGTATAAGTCTGTGAGTGTCTTTTTCGGTGGAAATATGTTCATTGGTAGCAATCTTAGGATAACATGTATAAATGATATCATAGGATATTTGTCATTCCCTTTTGACTTACTTAACCTAATATGATTATTTCTAGGCTCATCTGTAGTCCTGAAAACGGCATTGTTCATTTTTTTCCCGAAGCTACCATTCCATTCGGTACGTATACCACTTCTTCTTTGTCCATTTATCTGTTGATGGACATTTTGTTTGCTTGCATGTCTTGGCTATTGTAAATATTGCTGCAGTGCATGTTTGCCTGTCTGTGCCTTTCCGATTCTGAACTTCTTAGGGTATAGGCCCATTAGGGGATATGCCGCATCATATGGTAGCTCAGTTTTTATCTTTTAAATGCAGCTCCATTCTGTTCTCATGACTAGCTCTTACCAGTTTACATCCAACCAACAGCATATTGGGTATGCCTTTCTCCACTAACCTGTCAGCATTCATTGTTTGTAGAATGTTACGGATGGCATTTTGAATATTGGGTGGCGAAATCTGTTTGTAGTTTGGATTTGCATCCAACCAATAATTCCTGATATTGAGCTTTTATCCATGTTCTTCTGTTTTTCAAATCACAGAGTGAGTAACACTTACCTCTTCCAACTGTTTTCTTGAAAAGCTTTCCGTGTTGTGAACTTTCTCGGCCATTTCCTACCTCAGGATATTTTTGAGGGCATGAGTCATTTACAGCCCTGCCGTCCTTGTGAATATTAGTGACCATTAGCAGTAGATTTAAAGCTGCTGTTTGAGGAAACGGCCTTAGGGTGGCAGCATTTCTACGTTGCCAAGTCTGCTTGCTAGGGAAACAGAACCTTGCAGCAAGTTGTGCTTTTAGGTTGCAGATTAGAGTGGAATGAGCCAGGACAAACCCCCATAAGTTTTAGCCTCTTTAATTCTTGTTTGTGTCTGTAAGTTGTAGTTTTTCTCATAAGAGCAAGTTTGATTGAAAAATGTCTTTGGTTCTAGGTGTACAGAATCTTGTTCATTTACACATATACATATATCTATTGATCTTTGGGTCCTTTTCCATGTAGGTTATTACAGAGTGTTGAGTAGACCACTCTTGGTATTCCATAGGTGTTTGGGGATGATATATTTTATATGTATTAGTATATGTTTGTTAACCCCAATATCCTAATTTATCCATTCCTCACACCTTTTCTTTGGCTTAACCTTAAGTTTGTCTTCTCAATCTGAGATTGTCTTTATCTGGGGAAATATGTTCATTTTTACGTATTTTCAGATAACATAAGTGATATCCTAGGATATTTGTCTTTGGCATTGTGACTTACTACACGTTGTGTGATTATTTCTAGGCTCATGTGTGGTGCTGCCTGTGCCATTCTTTTATTTTTTTTCGTGAGTAATATTCCAGTCTGTCCATATACCACTTCTTCATTGTCCATTCATCTGTTTATGGACCTTTTTTTTGCTTCCATGTCTTGGCTATTTCAATATTGCTGCAGTGCACATTTGCCTGCCTCTGTCTTTCCGATTCTGGTGGTCTTAGGTTATAGGCCCAAAAGGTGCCCTGCCGCATCATATGGTAGCTCAGTTTTTCCCTGTTAAAGCAGCTCCATTCAGTGTTCTTTAGTGCTGTTACCACTTTACATCCCACCAGCAGCTAGAAGGTACACAGTTGTCTAAAATCCCTTCAGCGTTTATAGTTTGTAGACTTTTTGCTGGTGGTCATTTGACTGGTGTGAGCTGAAATCTTTTTGGAGGTTGGAGTTGCATGTGGCTACTAATTCCTTATACTGAGCTTTAGGCATGTCCTGTTTTTTCTTTTCCTTTTTTTTTAAAGAGTGAGTACAACTTCCCTCTTCACATTGACTTCTTGAAAAATTTGTCATGTGTTGAATTTTCTTGCCTATTCCCTACCCCAGGGTATTTTTTGAGGGTAGGTGTCATTTACAGCCCTGCAGTCCTTGTGTCTCTTAAGCAACCATTAGCACTGGATTTAAAGCTGCTGTTGTGGGAAACAGCCACAAGGCGGCAGCATTATTACGTTCTCAACTCTTGTTACTAGGGCAACAGAGTCTTCCTGGAGGTAGTGTTCCGAGGTTGTAAATTAGAGTGGAACGTGCTGGGACAAGCCCCCAGAAGTTTATGTCTCCTTACTTAGGTTTGTTTTTTAAAGTTAATTTCTATTTCTCACCAGAGTAAATTTGATTAGAATGTTGTGATTGTCTGGCTGTACAGAATCTGCTCAATGATTCATACATATGTCTGTTCATTTTCGGAGCCTGTTACCATGTATGTTATTACGGAATGTTGAGTAGACCTCCCTTGCTATTTGGTAGGTGTTTTGTCATTATATATTTTATATGTATTGGTGATTATATAATTCATATAGTTTATATGTTATGTGTTTATATACATTTCACATACATTAGTATATGTATGTTAGCCCCATAATCCTAATTTATCCATCCTCCCACCTTTCATTTTGGTTACCCGTTAGTTTGTTTTATAAGTCTGTGAGTGTCTTTTTTGGTGGAAATATGTTCATTGGTAGCAATCTTAGGATAACATGTATAAATGATATCATAGGATATTTGTCATTCCCTTTTGACCTACTTAACCTAATATGATTATTTCTAGGCTCATCTGTAGTCCTGAAAACGGCATTGTTCATTTTTTTCCCGAAGCTACCATTCCATTCGGTACGTATACCACTTCTTCTTTGTCCATTTATCTGTTGATGGACATTTTGTTTGCTTGCATGTCTTGGCTATTGTAAATATTGCTGCAGTGCATGTTTGCCTGTCTGTGCCTTTCCGATTCTGAACTTCTTAGGGTATAGGCCCATTAGGGGATATGCCGCATCATATGGTAGCTCAGTTTTTATCTTTTAAATGCAGCTCCATTCTGTTCTCATGACTAGCTCTTACCAGTTTACATCCAACCAACAGCATATTGGGTATGCCTTTCTCCACTAACCTGTCAGCATTCATTGTTTGTAGAATGTTACGGATGGCATTTTGAATATTGGGTGGCGAAATCTGTTTGTAGTTTGGATTTGCATCCAACCAATAATTCCTGATATTGAGCTTTTATCCATGTTCTTCTGTTTTTCAAATCACAGAGTGAGTAACACTTACCTCTTCCAACTGTTTTCTTGAAAAGCTTTCCGTGTTGTGAACTTTCTCGGCCATTTCCTACCTCAGGATATTTTTGAGGGCATGAGTCATTTACAGCCCTGCCGTCCTTGTGAATATTAGTGACCATTAGCAGTAGATTTAAAGCTGCTGTTTGAGGAAACGGCCTTAGGGTGGCAGCATTTCTACGTTGCCAAGTCTGCTTGCTAGGGAAACAGAACCTTGCAGCAAGTTGTGCTTTTAGGTTGCAGATTAGAGTGGAATGAGCCAGGACAAACCCCCATAAGTTTTAGCCTCCTTAATTCTTGTTTGTGTCTGTAAGTTGTAGTTTTTCTCATAAGAGCAAGTTTGATTGAAAAATGTCTTTGGTTCTAGGTGTACAGAATCTTGTTCATTTACACATATACATATATCTATTGATCTTTGGGTCCTTTTCCATGTAGGTTATTACAGAGTGTTGAGTAGACCACTCTTGGTATTCCATAGGTGTTTGGGGATGATATATTTTATATGTATTAGTATATGTTTGTTAACCCCAATATCCTAATTTATCCATTCCTCACACCTTTTCTTTGGCTTAACCTTAAGTTTGTCTTCTCAATCTGAGATTGTCTTTATCTGGGGAAATATGTTCATTTTTACGTATTTTCAGATAACATAAGTGATATCCTAGGATATTTGTCTTTGGCATTGTGACTTACTACACGTTGTGTGATTATTTCTAGGCTCATGTGTGGTGCTGCCTGTGCCATTCTTTTATTTTTTTTCGTGAGTAATATTCCAGTCTGTCCATATACCACTTCTTCATTGTCCATTCATCTGTTTATGGACCTTTTTTTTGCTTCCATGTCTTGGCTATTTCAATATTGCTGCAGTGCACATTTGCCTGCCTCTGTCTTTCCGATTCTGGTGGTCTTAGGTTATAGGCCCAAAAGGTGCCCTGCCGCATCATATGGTAGCTCAGTTTTTCCCTGTTAAAGCAGCTCCATTCAGTGTTCTTTAGTGCTGTTACCACTTTACATCCCACCAGCAGCTAGAAGGTACACAGTTGTCTAAAATCCCTTCAGCGTTTATAGTTTGTAGACTTTTTGCTGGTGGTCATTTGACTGGTGTGAGCTGAAATCTTTTTGGAGGTTGGAGTTGCATGTGGCTACTAATTCCTTATACTGAGCTTTAGGCATGTCCTGTTTTTTCTTTTCCTTTTTTTTTAAAGAGTGAGTACAACTTCCCTCTTCACATTGACTTCTTGAAAAATTTGTCATGTGTTGAATTTTCTTGCCTATTCCCTACCCCAGGGTATTTTTTGAGGGTAGGTGTCATTTACAGCCCTGCAGTCCTTGTGTCTCTTAAGCAACCATTAGCACTGGATTTAAAGCTGCTGTTGTGGGAAACAGCCACAAGGCGGCAGCATTATTACGTTCTCAACTCTTGTTACTAGGGCAACAGAGTCTTCCTGGAGGTAGTGTTCCGAGGTTGTAAATTAGAGTGGAACGTGCTGGGACAAGCCCCCAGAAGTTTATGTCTCCTTACTTAGGTTTGTTTTTTAAAGTTAATTTCTATTTCTCACCAGAGTAAATTTGATTAGAATGTTGTGATTGTCTGGCTGTACAGAATCTGCTCAATGATTCATACATATGTCTGTTCATTTTCGGAGCCTGTTACCATGTATGTTATTACGGAATGTTGAGTAGACCTCCCTTGCTATTTGGTAGGTGTTTTGTCATTATATATTTTATATGTATTGGTGATTATATAATTCATATAGTTTATATGTTATGTGTTTATATACATTTCACATACATTAGTATATGTATGTTAGCCCCATAATCCTAATTTATCCATCCTCCCACCTTTCATTTTGGTTACCCGTTAGTTTGTTTTATAAGTCTGTGAGTGTCTTTTTTGGTGGAAATATGTTCATTGGTAGCAATCTTAGGATAACATGTATAAATGATATCATAGGATATTTGTCATTCCCTTTTGACCTACTTAACCTAATATGATTATTTCTAGGCTCATCTGTAGTCCTGAAAACGGCATTGTTCATTTTTTTCCCGAAGCTACCATTCCATTCGGTACGTATACCACTTCTTCTTTGTCCATTTATCTGTTGATGGACATTTTGTTTGCTTCCATGTCTTGGCTATTTCAATATTGCTGCAGTGCACATTTGCCTGCCTCTGTCTTTCCAATTCTGGTGGTCTTAGATTATAGGCCCAAAAGGTGCCCTGCCGGATCATATGGTAGTTCAGTTTTTCCCTGTTAAAGCAGCTCCATTCAGTGTTCGTTAGTGCTGTTACCACTTAGATCCCAGCAGCAGCTAGAAGGTACAGAGTTG
The DNA here is from genome assembly GCF_028564815.1 of Eubalaena glacialis. Taxonomy (NCBI): domain Eukaryota; kingdom Metazoa; phylum Chordata; class Mammalia; order Artiodactyla; family Balaenidae; genus Eubalaena; species Eubalaena glacialis. The sequence continues at coordinate 19,400 of NW_026871374.1, read as the reverse complement.
TCTAAAATCCCTTCAGCGTTTATAGTTTGTAGACTTTTTGCTGATGGTCATTTGACTGGTGTGAGCTGAAACCTTTTTGGAGGTTGGAGTTGCATATGGCTACTAATTCCTTATACTGAGCTTTAGGTATGTCTTGTTTTTTTCTTTACCTTTTTTTTAAAAGAGTGAGTACAACTTCCCTCTTCACATTGACTTCTTGAAAAATTTGTTATGTGTTGAATTTTCTTGCCTATTCCCTACCCCAGGGCATTTTTTGAGGGCAGGTGTTCTTTACCGCCCTGCAGTCCTTGTGACTCTTAAGCAACCATTAGCACTGGACTTAAAGCTGCTGTTGTGGGAAACAGCCACAAGGCGGCAGCATTATTCTGTTCTCAACTCTTGTTAATAGGGCAGCAGAGTCTTCCTGGAGGTAGTGTTCCGAGGTTGTAAATTAGAGTGGAACATGCTGGGACAAGCCCCCGAAGTTTATGTCTCCTTACTTAGGTTTGTTTTTTAAAGTTAATTTCTATTTCTTATCGGAGTAAATTTGATTAGAGTGTTGTGATTGTCTGGCTGTACAGAATCTGCTCAATGATTCATACATATGTCTGTTCATCGTCGGATCCTGTTACCATGTATGTTATTACAGAATATTGATTAGACCTCCCTTGCTATTTGGTAGGTGTTTTGTCATTATATATTTTATATGTATTGGTGATTATATAATTCATATAGTTTATATGTTATATGTTTATATATATTTCACATACATTAGTATATGTATGTTAGCCCCATAATCCTAATTTATCCATCCTCCCACCTTTCATTTTGGTTAACCGTTAGTTTGTTGTATAAGTCTGTGAGTGTCTTTTTCGGTGGAAATATGTTCATTGGTAGCAATCTTAGGATAACATGTATAAATGATATCATAGGATATTTGTCATTCCCTTTTGACTTACTTAACCTAATATGATTATTTCTAGGCTCATCTGTAGTCCTGAAAACGGCATTGTTCATTTTTTTCCCGAAGCTACCATTCCATTCGGTACGTATACCACTTCTTCTTTGTCCATTTATCTGTTGATGGACATTTTGTTTGCTTGCATGTCTTGGCTATTGTAAATATTGCTGCAGTGCATGTTTGCCTGTCTGTGCCTTTCCGATTCTGAACTTCTTAGGGTATAGGCCCATTAGGGGATATGCCGCATCATATGGTAGCTCAGTTTTTATCTTTTAAATGCAGCTCCATTCTGTTCTCATGACTAGCTCTTACCAGTTTACATCCAACCAACAGCATATTGGGTATGCCTTTCTCCACTAACCTGTCAGCATTCATTGTTTGTAGAATGTTACGGATGGCATTTTGAATATTGGGTGGCGAAATCTGTTTGTAGTTTGGATTTGCATCCAACCAATAATTCCTGATATTGAGCTTTTATCCATGTTCTTCTGTTTTTCAAATCACAGAGTGAGTAACACTTACCTCTTCCAACTGTTTTCTTGAAAAGCTTTCCGTGTTGTGAACTTTCTCGGCCATTTCCTACCTCAGGATATTTTTGAGGGCATGAGTCATTTACAGCCCTGCCGTCCTTGTGAATATTAGTGACCATTAGCAGTAGATTTAAAGCTGCTGTTTGAGGAAACGGCCTTAGGGTGGCAGCATTTCTACGTTGCCAAGTCTGCTTGCTAGGGAAACAGAACCTTGCAGCAAGTTGTGCTTTTAGGTTGCAGATTAGAGTGGAATGAGCCAGGACAAACCCCCATAAGTTTTAGCCTCCTTAATTCTTGTTTGTGTCTGTAAGTTGTAGTTTTTCTCATAAGAGCAAGTTTGATTGAAAAATGTCTTTGGTTCTAGGTGTACAGAATCTTGTTCATTTACACATATACATATATCTATTGATCTTTGGGTCCTTTTCCATGTAGGTTATTACAGAGTGTTGAGTAGACCACTCTTGGTATTCCATAGGTGTTTGGGGATGATATATTTTATATGTATTAGTATATGTTTGTTAACCCCAATATCCTAATTTATCCATTCCTCACACCTTTTCTTTGGCTTAACCTTAAGTTTGTCTTCTCAATCTGAGATTGTCTTTCTCTGGGGAAATATGTTCATTTTTACGTATTTTCAGATAACATAAGTGATATCCTAGGATATTTGTCTTTGGCATTGTGACTTACTACACGTTGTGTGATTATTTCTAGGCTCATGTGTGGTGCTGCCTGTGCCATTCTTTTATTTTTTTTCGTGAGTAATATTCCAGTCTGTCCATATACCACTTCTTCATTGTCCATTCATCTGTTTATGGACCTTTTTTTTGCTTCCATGTCTTGGCTATTTCAATATTGCTGCAGTGCACATTTGCCTGCCTCTGTCTTTCCGATTCTGGTGGTCTTAGGTTATAGGCCCAAAAGGTGCCCTGCCGCATCATATGGTAGCTCAGTTTTTCCCTGTTAAAGCAGCTCCATTCAGTGTTCTTTAGTGCTGTTACCACTTTACATCCCACCAGCAGCTAGAAGGTACACAGTTGTCTAAAATCCCTTCAGCGTTTATAGTTTGTAGACTTTTTGCTGGTGGTCATTTGACTGGTGTGAGCTGAAATCTTTTTGGAGGTTGGAGTTGCATGTGGCTACTAATTCCTTATACTGAGCTTTAGGCATGTCCTGTTTTTTCTTTTCCTTTTTTTTTAAAGAGTGAGTACAACTTCCCTCTTCACATTGACTTCTTGAAAAATTTGTCATGTGTTGAATTTTCTTGCCTATTCCCTACCCCAGGGTATTTTTTGAGGGTAGGTGTCATTTACAGCCCTGCAGTCCTTGTGTCTCTTAAGCAACCATTAGCACTGGATTTAAAGCTGCTGTTGTGGGAAACAGCCACAAGGCGGCAGCATTATTACGTTCTCAACTCTTGTTACTAGGGCAACAGAGTCTTCCTGGAGGTAGTGTTCCGAGGTTGTAAATTAGAGTGGAACGTGCTGGGACAAGCCCCCAGAAGTTTATGTCTCCTTACTTAGGTTTGTTTTTTAAAGTTAATTTCTATTTCTCACCAGAGTAAATTTGATTAGAATGTTGTGATTGTCTGGCTGTACAGAATCTGCTCAATGATTCATACATATGTCTGTTCATTTTCGGAGCCTGTTACCATGTATGTTATTACGGAATGTTGAGTAGACCTCCCTTGCTATTTGGTAGGTGTTTTGTCATTATATATTTTATATGTATTGGTGATTATATAATTCATATAGTTTATATGTTATGTGTTTATATACATTTCACATACATTAGTATATGTATGTTAGCCCCATAATCCTAATTTATCCATCCTCCCACCTTTCATTTTGGTTACCCGTTAGTTTGTTTTATAAGTCTGTGAGTGTCTTTTTTGGTGGAAATATGTTCATTGGTAGCAATCTTAGGATAACATGTATAAATGATATCATAGGATATTTGTCATTCCCTTTTGACCTACTTAACCTAATATGATTATTTCTAGGCTCATCTGTAGTCCTGAAAACGGCATTGTTCATTTTTTTCCCGAAGCTACCATTCCATTCGGTACGTATACCACTTCTTCTTTGTCCATTTATCTGTTGATGGACATTTTGTTTGCTTGCATGTCTTGGCTATTGTAAATATTGCTGCAGTGCATGTTTGCCTGTCTGTGCCTTTCCGATTCTGAACTTCTTAGGGTATAGGCCCATTAGGGGATATGCCGCATCATATGGTAGCTCAGTTTTTATCTTTTAAATGCAGCTCCATTCTGTTCTCATGACTAGCTCTTACCAGTTTACATCCAACCAACAGCATATTGGGTATGCCTTTCTCCACTAACCTGTCAGCATTCATTGTTTGTAGAATGTTACGGATGGCATTTTGAATATTGGGTGGCGAAATCTGTTTGTAGTTTGGATTTGCATCCAACCAATAATTCCTGATATTGAGCTTTTATCCATGTTCTTCTGTTTTTCAAATCACAGAGTGAGTAACACTTACCTCTTCCAACTGTTTTCTTGAAAAGCTTTCCGTGTTGTGAACTTTCTCGGCCATTTCCTACCTCAGGATATTTTTGAGGGCATGAGTCATTTACAGCCCTGCCGTCCTTGTGAATATTAGTGACCATTAGCAGTAGATTTAAAGCTGCTGTTTGAGGAAACGGCCTTAGGGTGGCAGCATTTCTACGTTGCCAAGTCTGCTTGCTAGGGAAACAGAACCTTGCAGCAAGTTGTGCTTTTAGGTTGCAGATTAGAGTGGAATGAGCCAGGACAAACCCCCATAAGTTTTAGCCTCCTTAATTCTTGTTTGTGTCTGTAAGTTGTAGTTTTTCTCATAAGAGCAAGTTTGATTGAAAAATGTCTTTGGTTCTAGGTGTACAGAATCTTGTTCATTTACACATATACATATATCTATTGATCTTTGGGTCCTTTTCCATGTAGGTTATTACAGAGTGTTGAGTAGACCACTCTTGGTATTCCATAGGTGTTTGGGGATGATATATTTTATATGTATTAGTATATGTTTGTTAACCCCAATATCCTAATTTATCCATTCCTCACACCTTTTCTTTGGCTTAACCTTAAGTTTGTCTTCTCAATCTGAGATTGTCTTTCTCTGGGGAAATATGTTCATTTTTACGTATTTTCAGATAACATAAGTGATATCCTAGGATATTTGTCTTTGGCATTGTGACTTACTACACGTTGTGTGATTATTTCTAGGCTCATGTGTGGTGCTGCCTGTGCCATTCTTTTATTTTTTTTCGTGAGTAATATTCCAGTCTGTCCATATACCACTTCTTCATTGTCCATTCATCTGTTTATGGACCTTTTTTTTGCTTCCATGTCTTGGCTATTTCAATATTGCTGCAGTGCACATTTGCCTGCCTCTGTCTTTCCGATTCTGGTGGTCTTAGGTTATAGGCCCAAAAGGTGCCCTGCCGCATCATATGGTAGCTCAGTTTTTCCCTGTTAAAGCAGCTCCATTCAGTGTTCTTTAGTGCTGTTACCACTTTACATCCCACCAGCAGCTAGAAGGTACACAGTTGTCTAAAATCCCTTCAGCGTTTATAGTTTGTAGACTTTTTGCTGGTGGTCATTTGACTGGTGTGAGCTGAAATCTTTTTGGAGGTTGGAGTTGCATGTGGCTACTAATTCCTTATACTGAGCTTTAGGCATGTCCTGTTTTTTCTTTTCCTTTTTTTTTAAAGAGTGAGTACAACTTCCCTCTTCACATTGACTTCTTGAAAAATTTGTCATGTGTTGAATTTTCTTGCCTATTCCCTACCCCAGGGTATTTTTTGAGGGTAGGTGTCATTTACAGCCCTGCAGTCCTTGTGTCTCTTAAGCAACCATTAGCACTGGATTTAAAGCTGCTGTTGTGGGAAACAGCCACAAGGCGGCAGCATTATTACGTTCTCAACTCTTGTTACTAGGGCAACAGAGTCTTCCTGGAGGTAGTGTTCCGAGGTTGTAAATTAGAGTGGAACGTGCTGGGACAAGCCCCCAGAAGTTTATGTCTCCTTACTTAGGTTTGTTTTTTAAAGTTAATTTCTATTTCTCACCAGAGTAAATTTGATTAGAATGTTGTGATTGTCTGGCTGTACAGAATCTGCTCAATGATTCATACATATGTCTGTTCATTTTCGGAGCCTGTTACCATGTATGTTATTACGGAATGTTGAGTAGACCTCCCTTGCTATTTGGTAGGTGTTTTGTCATTATATATTTTATATGTATTGGTGATTATATAATTCATATAGTTTATATGTTATGTGTTTATATACATTTCACATACATTAGTATATGTATGTTAGCCCCATAATCCTAATTTATCCATCCTCCCACCTTTCATTTTGGTTACCCGTTAGTTTGTTTTATAAGTCTGTGAGTGTCTTTTTTGGTGGAAATATGTTCATTGGTAGCAATCTTAGGATAACATGTATAAATGATATCATAGGATATTTGTCATTCCCTTTTGACCTACTTAACCTAATATGATTATTTCTAGGCTCATCTGTAGTCCTGAAAACGGCATTGTTCATTTTTTTCCCGAAGCTACCATTCCATTCGGTACGTATACCACTTCTTCTTTGTCCATTTATCTGTTGATGGACATTTTGTTTGCTTCCATGTCTTGGCTATTTCAATATTGCTGCAGTGCACATTTGCCTGCCTCTGTCTTTCCGATTCTGGTGGTCTTAGATTATAGGCCCAAAAGGTGCCCTGCCGGATCATATGGTAGTTCAGTTTTTCCCTGTTAAAGCAGCTCCATTCAGTGTTCGTTAGTGCTGTTACCACTTAGATCCCAGCAGCAGCTAGAAGGTACAGAGTTGTCTAAAATCCCTTCAGCGTTTATAGTTTGTAGACTTTTTGCTGATGGTCATTTGACTGGTGTGAGCTGAAACCTTTTTGGAGGTTGGAGTTGCATATGGCTACTAATTCCTTATACTGAGCTTTAGGTATGTCTTGTTTTTTTCTTTACCTTTTTTTTTAAAAGAGTGAGTACAACTTCCCTCTTCACATTGACTTCTTGAAAAATTTGTTATGTGTTGAATTTTCTTGCCTATTCCCTACCCCAGGGCATTTTTTGAGGGCAGGTGTTCTTTACCGCCCTGCAGTCCTTGTGACTCTTAAGCAACCATTAGCACTGGACTTAAAGCTGCTGTTGTGGGAAACAGCCACAAGGCGGCAGCATTATTCTGTTCTCAACTCTTGTTAATAGGGCAGCAGAGTCTTCCTGGAGGTAGTGTTCCGAGGTTGTAAATTAGAGTGGAACATGCTGGGACAAGCCCCCGAAGTTTATGTCTCCTTACTTAGGTTTGTTTTTTAAAGTTAATTTCTATTTCTTATCGGAGTAAATTTGATTAGAGTGTTGTGATTGTCTGGCTGTACAGAATCTGCTCAATGATTCATACATATGTCTGTTCATCGTCGGATCCTGTTACCATGTATGTTATTACAGAATATTGATTAGACCTCCCTTGCTATTTGGTAGGTGTTTTGTCATTATATATTTTATATGTATTGGTGATTATATAATTCATATAGTTTATATGTTATATGTTTATATATATTTCACATACATTAGTATATGTATGTTAGCCCCATAATCCTAATTTATCCATCCTCCCACCTTTCATTTTGGTTAACCGTTAGTTTGTTGTATAAGTCTGTGAGTGTCTTTTTCGGTGGAAATATGTTCATTGGTAGCAATCTTAGGATAACATGTATAAATGATATCATAGGATATTTGTCATTCCCTTTTGACTTACTTAACCTAATATGATTATTTCTAGGCTCATCTGTAGTCCTGAAAACGGCATTGTTCATTTTTTTCCCGAAGCTACCATTCCATTCGGTACGTATACCACTTCTTCTTTGTCCATTTATCTGTTGATGGACATTTTGTTTGCTTGCATGTCTTGGCTATTGTAAATATTGCTGCAGTGCATGTTTGCCTGTCTGTGCCTTTCCGATTCTGAACTTCTTAGGGTATAGGCCCATTAGGGGATATGCCGCATCATATGGTAGCTCAGTTTTTATCTTTTAAATGCAGCTCCATTCTGTTCTCATGACTAGCTCTTACCAGTTTACATCCAACCAACAGCATATTGGGTATGCCTTTCTCCACTAACCTGTCAGCATTCATTGTTTGTAGAATGTTACGGATGGCATTTTGAATATTGGGTGGCGAAATCTGTTTGTAGTTTGGATTTGCATCCAACCAATAATTCCTGATATTGAGCTTTTATCCATGTTCTTCTGTTTTTCAAATCACAGAGTGAGTAACACTTACCTCTTCCAACTGTTTTCTTGAAAAGCTTTCCGTGTTGTGAACTTTCTCGGCCATTTCCTACCTCAGGATATTTTTGAGGGCATGAGTCATTTACAGCCCTGCCGTCCTTGTGAATATTAGTGACCATTAGCAGTAGATTTAAAGCTGCTGTTTGAGGAAACGGCCTTAGGGTGGCAGCATTTCTACGTTGCCAAGTCTGCTTGCTAGGGAAACAGAACCTTGCAGCAAGTTGTGCTTTTAGGTTGCAGATTAGAGTGGAATGAGCCAGGACAAACCCCCATAAGTTTTAGCCTCCTTAATTCTTGTTTGTGTCTGTAAGTTGTAGTTTTTCTCATAAGAGCAAGTTTGATTGAAAAATGTCTTTGGTTCTAGGTGTACAGAATCTTGTTCATTTACACATATACATATATCTATTGATCTTTGGGTCCTTTTCCATGTAGGTTATTACAGAGTGTTGAGTAGACCACTCTTGGTATTCCATAGGTGTTTGGGGATGATATATTTTATATGTATTAGTATATGTTTGTTAACCCCAATATCCTAATTTATCCATTCCTCACACCTTTTCTTTGGCTTAACCTTAAGTTTGTCTTCTCAATCTGAGATTGTCTTTATCTGGGGAAATATGTTCATTTTTACGTATTTTCAGATAACATAAGTGATATCCTAGGATATTTGTCTTTGGCATTGTGACTTACTACACGTTGTGTGATTATTTCTAGGCTCATGTGTGGTGCTGCCTGTGCCATTCTTTTATTTTTTTTCGTGAGTAATATTCCAGTCTGTCCATATACCACTTCTTCATTGTCCATTCATCTGTTTATGGACCTTTTTTTTGCTTCCATGTCTTGGCTATTTCAATATTGCTGCAGTGCACATTTGCCTGCCTCTGTCTTTCCGATTCTGGTGGTCTTAGGTTATAGGCCCAAAAGGTGCCCTGCCGCATCATATGGTAGCTCAGTTTTTCCCTGTTAAAGCAGCTCCATTCAGTGTTCTTTAGTGCTGTTACCACTTTACATCCCACCAGCAGCTAGAAGGTACACAGTTGTCTAAAATCCCTTCAGCGTTTATAGTTTGTAGACTTTTTGCTGGTGGTCATTTGACTGGTGTGAGCTGAAATCTTTTTGGAGGTTGGAGTTGCATGTGGCTACTAATTCCTTATACTGAGCTTTAGGCATGTCCTGTTTTTTCTTTTCCTTTTTTTTTAAAGAGTGAGTACAACTTCCCTCTTCACATTGACTTCTTGAAAAATTTGTCATGTGTTGAATTTTCTTGCCTATTCCCTACCCCAGGGTATTTTTTGAGGGTAGGTGTCATTTACAGCCCTGCAGTCCTTGTGTCTCTTAAGCAACCATTAGCACTGGATTTAAAGCTGCTGTTGTGGGAAACAGCCACAAGGCGGCAGCATTATTACGTTCTCAACTCTTGTTACTAGGGCAACAGAGTCTTCCTGGAGGTAGTGTTCCGAGGTTGTAAATTAGAGTGGAACGTGCTGGGACAAGCCCCCAGAAGTTTATGTCTCCTTACTTAGGTTTGTTTTTTAAAGTTAATTTCTATTTCTCACCAGAGTAAATTTGATTAGAATGTTGTGATTGTCTGGCTGTACAGAATCTGCTCAATGATTCATACATATGTCTGTTCATTTTCGGAGCCTGTTACCATGTATGTTATTACGGAATGTTGAGTAGACCTCCCTTGTTATTTGGTAGGTGTTTTGTCATTATATATTTTATATGTATTGGTGATTATATAATTCATATAGTTTATATGTTATGTGTTTATATACATTTCACATACATTAGTATATGTATGTTAGCCCCATAATCCTAATTTATCCATCCTCCCACCTTTCATTTTGGTTACCCGTTAGTTTGTTTTATAAGTCTGTGAGTGTCTTTTTTGGTGGAAATATGTTCATTGGTAGCAATCTTAGGATAACATGTATAAATGATATCATAGGATATTTGTCATTCCCTTTTGACCTACTTAACCTAATATGATTATTTCTAGGCTCATCTGTAGTCCTGAAAACGGCATTGTTCATTTTTTTCCCGAAGCTACCATTCCATTCGGTACGTATACCACTTCTTCTTTGTCCATTTATCTGTTGATGGACATTTTGTTTGCTTCCATGTCTTGGCTATTTCAATATTGCTGCAGTGCACATTTGCCTGCCTCTGTCTTTCCGATTCTGGTGGTCTTAGATTATAGGCCCAAAAGGTGCCCTGCCGGATCATATGGTAGTTCAGTTTTTCCCTGTTAAAGCAGCTCCATTCAGTGTTCGTTAGTGCTGTTACCACTTAGATCCCAGCAGCAGCTAGGAGGTACAGAGTTGTCTAAAATCCCTTCAGCGTTTATAGTTTGTAGACTTTTTGCTGATGGTCATTTGACTGGTGTGAGCTGAAACCTTTTTGGAGGTTGGAGTTGCATATGGCTACTAATTCCTTATACTGAGCTTTAGGTATGTCTTGTTTTTTTCTTTACCTTTTTTTTTTAAAAGAGTGAGTACAACTTCCCTCTTCACATTGACTTCTTGAAAAATTTGTTATGTGTTGAATTTTCTTGCCTATTCCCTACCCCAGGGCATTTTTTGAGGGCAGGTGTTCTTTACCGCCCTGCAGTCCTTGTGACTCTTAAGCAACCATTAGCACTGGACTTAAAGCTGCTGTTGTGGGAAACAGCCACAAGGCGGCAGCATTATTCTGTTCTCAACTCTTGTTAATAGGGCAGCAGAGTCTTCCTGGAGGTAGTGTTCCGAGGTTGTAAATTAGAGTGGAACATGCTGGGACAAGCCCCCGAAGTTTATGTCTCCTTACTTAGGTTTGTTTTTTAAAGTTAATTTCTATTTCTTATCGGAGTAAATTTGATTAGAGTGTTGTGATTGTCTGGCTGTACAGAATCTGCTCAATGATTCATACATATGTCTGTTCATCGTCGGATCCTGTTACCATGTATGTTATTACAGAATATTGATTAGACCTCCCTTGCTATTTGGTAGGTGTTTTGTCATTATATATTTTATATGTATTGGTGATTATATAATTCATATAGTTTATATCTTATATGTTTATATATATTTCACATACATTAGTATATGTATGTTAGCCCCATAATCCTAATTTATCCATCCTCCCACCTTTCATTTTGGTTAACCGTTAGTTTGTTGTATAAGTCTGTGAGTGTCTTTTTCAGTGGAAATATGTTCATTGGTAGCAATCTTAGGATAACATGTATAAATGATATCATAGGATATTTGTCATTCCCTTTTGACTTACTTAACCTAATATGATTATTTCTAGGCTCATCTGTAGTCCTGAAAACGGCATTGTTCATTTTTTTCCCGAAGCTACCATTCCATTCGGTACGTATACCACTTCTTCTTTGTCCATTTATCTGTTGATGGACATTTTGTTTGCTTGCATGTCTTGGCTATTGTAAATATTGCTGCAGTGCATGTTTGCCTGTCTGTGCCTTTCCGATTCTGAACTTCTTAGGGTATAGGCCCATTAGGGGATATGCCGCATCATATGGTAGCTCAGTTTTTATCTTTTAAATGCAGCTCCATTCTGTTCTCATGACTAGCTCTTACCAGTTTACATCCAACCAACAGCATATTGGGTATGCCTTTCTCCACTAACCTGTCAGCATTCATTGTTTGTAGAATGTTACGGATGGCATTTTGAATATTGGGTGGCGAAATCTGTTTGTAGTTTGGATTTGCATCCAACCAATAATTCCTGATATTGAGCTTTTATCCATGTTCTTCTGTTTTTCAAATCACAGAGTGAGTAACACTTACCTCTTCCAACTGTTTTCTTGAAAAGCTTTCCGTGTTGTGAACTTTCTCGGCCATTTCCTACCTCAGGATATTTTTGAGGGCATGAGTCATTTACAGCCCTGCCGTCCTTGTGAATATTAGTGACCATTAGCAGTAGATTTAAAGCTGCTGTTTGAGGAAACGGCCTTAGGGTGGCAGCATTTCTACGTTGCCAAGTCTGCTTGCTAGGGAAACAGAACCTTGCAGCAAGTTGTGCTTTTAGGTTGCAGATTAGAGTGGAATGAGCCAGGACAAACCCCCATAAGTTTTAGCCTCCTTAATTCTTGTTTGTGTCTGTAAGTTGTAGTTTTTCTCATAAGAGCAAGTTTGATTGAAAAATGTCTTTGGTTCTAGGTGTACAGAATCTTGTTCATTTACACATATACATATATCTATTGATCTTTGGGTCCTTTTCCATGTAGGTTATTACAGAGTGTTGAGTAGACCACTCTTGGTATTCCATAGGTGTTTGGGGATGATATATTTTATATGTATTAGTATATGTTTGTTAACCCCAATATCCTAATTTATCCATTCCTCACACCTTTTCTTTGGCTTAACCTTAAGTTTGTCTTCTCAATCTGAGATTGTCTTTATCTGGGGAAATATGTTCATTTTTACGTATTTTCAGATAACATAAGTGATATCCTAGGATATTTGTCTTTGGCATTGTGACTTACTACACGTTGTGTGATTATTTCTAGGCTCATGTGTGGTGCTGCCTGTGCCATTCTTTTATTTTTTTTCGTGAGTAATATTCCAGTCTGTCCATATACCACTTCTTCATTGTCCATTCATCTGTTTATGGACCTTTTTTTTGCTTCCATGTCTTGGCTATTTCAATATTGCTGCAGTGCACATTTGCCTGCCTCTGTCTTTCCGATTCTGGTGGTCTTAGGTTATAGGCCCAAAAGGTGCCCTGCCGCATCATATGGTAGCTCAGTTTTTCCCTGTTAAAGCAGCTCCATTCAGTGTTCTTTAGTGCTGTTACCACTTTACATCCCACCAGCAGCTAGAAGGTACACAGTTGTCTAAAATCCCTTCAGCGTTTATAGTTTGTAGACTTTTTGCTGGTGGTCATTTGACTGGTGTGAGCTGAAATCTTTTTGGAGGTTGGAGTTGCATGTGGCTACTAATTCCTTATACTGAGCTTTAGGCATGTCCTGTTTTTTCTTTTCCTTTTTTTTTAAAGAGTGAGTACAACTTCCCTCTTCACATTGACTTCTTGAAAAATTTGTCATGTGTTGAATTTTCTTGCCTATTCCCTACCCCAGGGTATTTTTTGAGGGTAGGTGTCATTTACAGCCCTGCAGTCCTTGTGTCTCTTAAGCAACCATTAGCACTGGATTTAAAGCTGCTGTTGTGGGAAACAGCCACAAGGCGGCAGCATTATTACGTTCTCAACTCTTGTTACTAGGGCAACAGAGTCTTCCTGGAGGTAGTGTTCCGAGGTTGTAAATTAGAGTGGAACGTGCTGGGACAAGCCCCCAGAAGTTTATGTCTCCTTACTTAGGTTTGTTTTTTAAAGTTAATTTCTATTTCTCACCAGAGTAAATTTGATTAGAATGTTGTGATTGTCTGGCTGTACAGAATCTGCTCAATGATTCATACATATGTCTGTTCATTTTCGGAGCCTGTTACCATGTATGTTATTACGGAATGTTGAGTAGACCTCCCTTGCTATTTGGTAGGTGTTTTGTCATTATATATTTTATATGTATTGGTGATTATATAATTCATATAGTTTATATGTTATGTGTTTATATACATTTCACATACATTAGTATATGTATGTTAGCCCCATAATCCTAATTTATCCATCCTCCCACCTTTCATTTTGGTTACCCGTTAGTTTGTTTTATAAGTCTGTGAGTGTCTTTTTTGGTGGAAATATGTTCATTGGTAGCAATCTTAGGATAACATGTATAAATGATATCATAGGATATTTGTCATTCCCTTTTGACCTACTTAACCTAATATGATTATTTCTAGGCTCATCTGTAGTCCTGAAAACGGCATTGTTCATTTTTTTCCCGAAGCTACCATTCCATTCGGTACGTATACCACTTCTTCTTTGTCCATTTATCTGTTGATGGACATTTTGTTTGCTTCCATGTCTTGGCTATTTCAATATTGCTGCAGTGCACATTTGCCTGCCTCTGTCTTTCCGATTCTGGTGGTCTTAGATTATAGGCCCAAAAGGTGCCCTGCCGGATCATATGGTAGTTCAGTTTTTCCCTGTTAAAGCAGCTCCATTCAGTGTTCGTTAGTGCTGTTACCACTTAGATCCCAGCAGCAGCTAGAAGGTACAGAGTTGTCTAAAATCCCTTCAGCGTTTATAGTTTGTAGACTTTTTGCTGATGGTCATTTGACTGGTGTGAGCTGAAACCTTTTTGGAGGTTGGAGTTGCATATGGCTACTAATTCCTTATACTGAGCTTTAGGTATGTCTTGTTTTTTTCTTTACCTTTTTTTTTAAAAGAGTGAGTACAACTTCCCTCTTCACATTGACTTCTTGAAAAATTTGTTATGTGTTGAATTTTCTTGCCTATTCCCTACCCCAGGGCATTTTTTGAGGGCAGGTGTTCTTTACCGCCCTGCAGTCCTTGTGACTCTTAAGCAACCATTAGCACTGGACTTAAAGCTGCTGTTGTGGGAAACAGCCACAAGGCGGCAGCATTATTCTGTTCTCAACTCTTGTTAATAGGGCAGCAGAGTCTTCCTGGAGGTAGTGTTCCGAGGTTGTAAATTAGAGTGGAACATGCTGGGACAAGCCCCCGAAGTTTATGTCTCCTTACTTAGGTTTGTTTTTTAAAGTTAATTTCTATTTCTTATCGGAGTAAATTTGATTAGAGTGTTGTGATTGTCTGGCTGTACAGAATCTGCTCAATGATTCATACATATGTCTGTTCATCGTCGGATCCTGTTACCATGTATGTTATTACAGAATATTGATTAGACCTCCCTTGCTATTTGGTAGGTGTTTTGTCATTATATATTTTATATGTATTGGTGATTATATAATTCATATAGTTTATATGTTATATGTTTATATATATTTCACATACATTAGTATATGTATGTTAGCCCCATAATCCTAATTTATCCATCCTCCCACCTTTCATTTTGGTTAACCGTTAGTTTGTTGTATAAGTCTGTGAGTGTCTTTTTCGGTGGAAATATGTTCATTGGTAGCAATCTTAGGATAACATGTATAAATGATATCATAGGATATTTGTCATTCCCTTTTGACTTACTTAACCTAATATGATTATTTCTAGGCTCATCTGTAGTCCTGAAAACGGCATTGTTCACTTTTTTCCCGAAGCTACCATTCCATTCGGTACGTATACCACTTCTTCTTTGTCCATTTATCTGTTGATGGACATTTTGTTTGCTTGCATGTCTTGGCTATTGTAAATATTGCTGCAGTGCATGTTTGCCTGTCTGTGCCTTTCCGATTCTGAACTTCTTAGGGTATAGGCCCATTAGGGGATATGCCGCATCATATGGTAGCTCAGTTTTTATCTTTTAAATGCAGCTCCATTCTGTTCTCATGACTAGCTCTTACCAGTTTACATCCAACCAACAGCATATTGGGTATGCCTTTCTCCACTAACCTGTCAGCATTCATTGTTTGTAGAATGTTACGGATGGCATTTTGAATATTGGGTGGCGAAATCTGTTTGTAGTTTGGATTTGCATCCAACCAATAATTCCTGATATTGAGCTTTTATCCATGTTCTTCTGTTTTTCAAATCACAGAGTGAGTAACACTTACCTCTTCCAACTGTTTTCTTGAAAAGCTTTCCGTGTTGTGAACTTTCTCGGCCATTTCCTACCTCAGGATATTTTTGAGGGCATGAGTCATTTACAGCCCTGCCGTCCTTGTGAATATTAGTGACCATTAGCAGTAGATTTAAAGCTGCTGTTTGAGGAAACGGCCTTAGGGTGGCAGCATTTCTACGTTGCCAAGTCTGCTTGCTAGGGAAACAGAACCTTGCAGCAAGTTGTGCTTTTAGGTTGCAGATTAGAGTGGAATGAGCCAGGACAAACCCCCATAAGTTTTAGCCTCCTTAATTCTTGTTTGTGTCTGTAAGTTGTAGTTTTTCTCATAAGAGCAAGTTTGATTGAAAAATGTCTTTGGTTCTAGGTGTACAGAATCTTGTTCATTTACACATATACATATATCTATTGATCTTTGGGTCCTTTTCCATGTAGGTTATTACAGAGTGTTGAGTAGACCACTCTTGGTATTCCATAGGTGTTTGGGGATGATATATTTTATATGTATTAGTATATGTTTGTTAACCCCAATATCCTAATTTATCCATTCCTCACACCTTTTCTTTGGCTTAACCTTAAGTTTGTCTTCTCAATCTGAGATTGTCTTTATCTGGGGAAATATGTTCATTTTTACGTATTTTCAGATAACATAAGTGATATCCTAGGATATTTGTCTTTGGCATTGTGACTTACTACACGTTGTGTGATTATTTCTAGGCTCATGTGTGGTGCTGCCTGTGCCATTCTTTTATTTTTTTTCGTGAGTAATATTCCAGTCTGTCCATATACCACTTCTTCATTGTCCATTCATCTGTTTATGGACCTTTTTTTTGCTTCCATGTCTTGGCTATTTCAATATTGCTGCAGTGCACATTTGCCTGCCTCTGTCTTTCCGATTCTGGTGGTCTTAGGTTATAGGCCCAAAAGGTGCCCTGCCGCATCATATGGTAGCTCAGTTTTTCCCTGTTAAAGCAGCTCCATTCAGTGTTCTTTAGTGCTGTTACCACTTTACATCCCACCAGCAGCTAGAAGGTACACAGTTGTCTAAAATCCCTTCAGCGTTTATAGTTTGTAGACTTTTTGCTGGTGGTCATTTGACTGGTGTGAGCTGAAATCTTTTTGGAGGTTGGAGTTGCATGTGGCTACTAATTCCTTATACTGAGCTTTAGGCATGTCCTGTTTTTTCTTTTCCTTTTTTTTTAAAGAGTGAGTACAACTTCCCTCTTCACATTGACTTCTTGAAAAATTTGTCATGTGTTGAATTTTCTTGCCTATTCCCTACCCCAGGGTATTTTTTGAGGGTAGGTGTCATTTACAGCCCTGCAGTCCTTGTGTCTCTTAAGCAACCATTAGCACTGGATTTAAAGCTGCTGTTGTGGGAAACAGCCACAAGGCGGCAGCATTATTACGTTCTCAACTCTTGTTACTAGGGCAACAGAGTCTTCCTGGAGGTAGTGTTCCGAGGTTGTAAATTAGAGTGGAACGTGCTGGGACAAGCCCCCAGAAGTTTATGTCTCCTTACTTAGGTTTGTTTTTTAAAGTTAATTTCTATTTCTCACCAGAGTAAATTTGATTAGAATGTTGTGATTGTCTGGCTGTACAGAATCTGCTCAATGATTCATACATATGTCTGTTCATTTTCGGAGCCTGTTACCATGTATGTTATTACGGAATGTTGAGTAGACCTCCCTTGCTATTTGGTAGGTGTTTTGTCATTATATATTTTATATGTATTGGTGATTATATAATTCATATAGTTTATATGTTATGTGTTTATATACATTTCACATACATTAGTATATGTATGTTAGCCCCATAATCCTAATTTATCCATCCTCCCACCTTTCATTTTGGTTACCCGTTAGTTTGTTTTATAAGTCTGTGAGTGTCTTTTTTGGTGGAAATATGTTCATTGGTAGCAATCTTAGGATAACATGTATAAATGATATCATAGGATATTTGTCATTCCCTTTTGACCTACTTAACCTAATATGATTATTTCTAGGCTCATCTGTAGTCCTGAAAACGGCATTGTTCATTTTTTTCCCGAAGCTACCATTCCATTCGGTACGTATACCACTTCTTCTTTGTCCATTTATCTGTTGATGGACATTTTGTTTGCTTCCATGTCTTGGCTATTTCAATATTGCTGCAGTGCACATTTGCCTGCCTCTGTCTTTCCGATTCTGGTGGTCTTAGATTATAGGCCCAAAAGGTGCCCTGCCGGATCATATGGTAGTTCAGTTTTTCCCTGTTAAAGCAGCTCCATTCAGTGTTCGTTAGTGCTGTTACCACTTAGATCCCAGCAGCAGCTAGAAGGTACAGAGTTGTCTAAAATCCCTTCAGCGTTTATAGTTTGTAGACTTTTTGCTGATGGTCATTTGACTGGTGTGAGCTGAAACCTTTTTGGAGGTTGGAGTTGCATATGGCTACTAATTCCTTATACTGAGCTTTAGGTATGTCTTGTTTTTTTCTTTACCTTTTTTTTTAAAAGAGTGAGTACAACTTCCCTCTTCACATTGACTTCTTGAAAAATTTGTTATGTGTTGAATTTTCTTGCCTATTCCCTACCCCAGGGCATTTTTTGAGGGCAGGTGTTCTTTACCGCCCTGCAGTCCTTGTGACTCTTAAGCAACCATTAGCACTGGACTTAAAGCTGCTGTTGTGGGAAACAGCCACAAGGCGGCAGCATTATTCTGTTCTCAACTCTTGTTAAT
Source organism: Eubalaena glacialis (assembly GCF_028564815.1). Taxonomy (NCBI): domain Eukaryota; kingdom Metazoa; phylum Chordata; class Mammalia; order Artiodactyla; family Balaenidae; genus Eubalaena; species Eubalaena glacialis. Next base: position 1,311 of record NW_026871374.1, on the reverse strand, counting down.
AGGGCAGCAGAGTCTTCCTGGAGGTAGTGTTCCGAGGTTGTAAATTAGAGTGGAACATGCTGGGACAAGCCCCCGAAGTTTATGTCTCCTTACTTAGGTTTGTTTTTTAAAGTTAATTTCTATTTCTTATCGGAGTAAATTTGATTAGAGTGTTGTGATTGTCTGGCTGTACAGAATCTGCTCAATGATTCATACATATGTCTGTTCATCGTCGGATCCTGTTACCATGTATGTTATTACAGAATATTGATTAGACCTCCCTTGCTATTTGGTAGGTGTTTTGTCATTATATATTTTATATGTATTGGTGATTATATAATTCATATAGTTTATATGTTATATGTTTATATATATTTCACATACATTAGTATATGTATGTTAGCCCCATAATCCTAATTTATCCATCCTCCCACCTTTCATTTTGGTTAACCGTTAGTTTGTTGTATAAGTCTGTGAGTGTCTTTTTCGGTGGAAATATGTTCATTGGTAGCAATCTTAGGATAACATGTATAAATGATATCATAGGATATTTGTCATTCCCTTTTGACCTACTTAACCTAATATGATTATTTCTAGGCTCATCTGTAGTCCTGAAAACGGCATTGTTCATTTTTTTCCCGAAGCTACCATTCCATTCGGTACGTATACCACTTCTTCTTTGTCCATTTATCTGTTGATGGACATTTTGTTTGCTTGCATGTCTTGGCTATTGTAAATATTGCTGCAGTGCATGTTTGCCTGTCTGTGCCTTTCCGATTCTGAACTTCTTAGGGTATAGGCCCATTAGGGGATATGCCGCATCATATGGTAGCTCAGTTTTTATCTTTTAAATGCAGCTCCATTCTGTTCTCATGACTAGCTCTTACCAGTTTACATCCAACCAACAGCATATTGGGTATGCCTTTCTCCACTAACCTGTCAGCATTCATTGTTTGTAGAACGTTACGGATGGCATTTTGAATATTGGGTGGCGAAATCTGTTTGTAGTTTGGATTTGCATCCAACCAATAATTCCTGATATTGAGCTTTTATCCATGTTCTTCTGTTTTTCAAATCACAGAGTGAGTAACACTTACCTCTTCCAACTGTTTTCTTGAAAAGCTTTCCGTGTTGTGAACTTTCTCGGCCATTTCCTACCTCAGGATATTTTTGAGGGCATGAGTCATTTACAGCCCTGCCGTCCTTGTGAATATTAGTGACCATTAGCAGTAGATTTAAAGCTGCTGTTTGAGGAAACGGCCTTAGGGTGGCAGCATTTCTACGTTGCCAAGTCTGCTTGCTAGGGAAACAGAACCTTGCAGCAAGTTGTGC